>NC_089725.1:4394052-4694052 GCF_035083965.1 Branchiostoma lanceolatum
GAATCCGTGAGATGAAATAAATAAATGAACTTTATTGCTCAACAATAGTACATGGTACAATGTATGCCATTAAATCAACAATAGTACAAGGCTATTCTATCTTACAATTCTAAATTCTAACTACAAAATATTACATAACAGTAACGTCATATGGATTACAATATAGCCATGTATGGGTGAATCGCTTTTGGAATAAAGTGTAGGTGGTATAGGAGTCAGACATGACAACAATACATACTATTAGACATATCGTTCTGTGTACCAGATAGGGTGAAATTTGTCTTAGTAGTAATAGTCTGTAACAGTGCATCTCTCTCATCTCATTTATAAGTTGGACAAGTCATCACAAAATGGAGTTCATCTTCAATATTTTCATAACATGTGGGGCACAGTCTCTGAGTGGCTGGTGTGTCGGAATGTCGGTCAGCTCTTCTGTTGGGTGTCTACGGTGATCTTGCCATGTTCTAATTATGTATTCAGATCACCACGGTGTGTATGTGTGTGTGAAAGGAAACAAAGGTTCGTGCTGTGTCTGAGGCTTTGACCTAGCTTTTGTGGGGAGAAGTGTAGCAGCCGCGGTTGCACGGATAGAAAGGGCCGTGCCACACCAAAACACAGCACCTCAAAACATACATAGTCTGCCACACCGTACAGAACCAACCCGTCCCGTATCTGTCAGCAATCAGTGGAACTGTGCATGTATCGGAAAATCGTTTAACCTTCGGCTGGTTGAAGAGTTGTGGAAAGAAATCGAAGGCGAAGCGGCGTGTGTCATCTATCGGCCCACGTCCGCATACTCTACCTGATCATGGCTACAACACCGCGACAACATGCTGACAAAAAATGGGACCACTGAGAATCGGCACGCCAATTTTTGGTGACGTATTTCTTCGTCTTGGACAAGTATTTCTTCCTTATTTCTGTCTCTCAGCGCACACAGTTGAAGAAGTACACCTGCCAGTTTGGTTAAGCCCCCGGAAAGCTTAAGATGAATCAACCTCCTTGGATGAATCAAAAGAAGTGAAGAAATATGGGATAATTTGTCGACCTAGCCAGCGATGTCTGTTTACTTCCGGCTATAGGAAGCACGATATGTACACGGGCACACAACATGCAAAACAATATTCAGTCGGTATATAGCTGTGTTTTTATTAATCTACAACAACATGCAAACACAGCTTTTAGAAATAAATGATACACGCCATTCTATAGCTACAAGTCAACGACATGTAAACACATTTTATCTCTAAATTCTAATGTTACCTGCCAACTTTACACAACGTTAACATCAGTACAGTACATATTCTCTACAATGTAGATATACCTTGATATGAAACTAGTTGCCCCAAAAGATTTTACACGTACATAGAAACTCTTCAATATCCTGATTTTACAAGTTGTAAAATAAACCATAAACCATATACAAGCAGTGGTAGTTGTAGCTCATTCTGCCATACAGGTAATAATGTAGGTTTAACGTAATCACCTCTGTAAAAATCTAAACGCGGACAGAAGAGATCACGTTATAATCTGCGGCACATACGTACACATACATGAAATCCTACCCGCCAGAATCAGAGATATACACCACAGATACCAACGATTATACCACAGATAATACCCACGTTGTAAACTATATAATACTTGTTTTATTAGCTGCTAAAGGCAAAGACTTGAGGTTATATTGGGGGGATTTTATTGGGAAAGGGCGGCAATGTTATTGACACATATCCCAGTACATGTAGCGGAGTGTGAACGAAATGTTGACTTGAAGAAAAACAAAATGGAGGCATGACTGGAGACTCGGATATTTCTTAGAACATTTGTACCTTTGTTAGCATCACAGCAGGCTTGGTCACTATCAGACCTCAGTATTTGAAGTATTATTTTCAATCTGTATACAAATATTGAGCTATTTTCTTTCTGTCGTTGCAGTCCCAGCATCTGGAAGATCATGGAATACTGTAGTATATGTGTACGTGTCTACTAACAATTCAGTGAGGCACTTCAACTCTGACAGAAATTGAACACACTCTAAACTCCACCGTATAGAATTTGTAATCTCACTAAAGATACATGTTTTGACAATGTATGTATTCTTATGCCGTTCAAGACAATTTAGTAACATATTTACAGAGAAACTTGCGACTACTATCGTAGATTTAGTCCAAATAATGCAGTCTACGAAGCCAACATGATCCTGATTACTATGAAAACTCTAAAAAGAACTGTAGTTTTTTACATTTGATTACGGCTAAGAGATTATCATCATCTATTGTCGATGAAAAAATTATATCTTCTAGCAGGCTATAATCAAAACTCAAGGCTGACATATGCTTGTGTTTAGAAATTCTTGCATGTTTGATGTTGCTATGTATAGGCTAGTGACCTATACTGTATGTTAGAATGCGGATATTCGGGGATGTTAGCACAAAAGAGAAAGAGATCTGTCTATTGTTCTCATTTAAACATAGCATTGTTTGTTATGCATTGTAACAGACAAGATATCCGGCTATATCTAATGGTGTTCATTTCTATTCATATGGGTCTTTTAAGTTATAATTTTCATAACTGTAATTGTACTAAGAGAGAATATATTCCACACCGAAAGAGTGTCAATCTTATGCGATCAGTTCATATAGAATTTTCGTGCTAATTTATTACAGAAAAAAAGACTATTGCAGATATTGCATTGGCACAAAGTCTAATATTTTTAGCATTGGAATCGCCATTGTTACATATTCTCTTGCTTCTAAATGTAGTAGCTTCTACCTGAGCTGCATAACACAGTGGATCATCATCATCTAAATGTAGTGTTAGTTCTAGATTGTATGGACTGTAGTGTTGTTTCTCTACATTGTAAGTTAAGAATCACGGCACCGATAGATACAGCAGGCTTTAGTAACATAACATGGTTACGGTATATGAATAAACCCATCCTACGGACGTCGAGACAAGTTTCCCAGTATTTCTTTATTTCAAAGGGATAGTTACTATGTTTTTATCCTTGGAGCTTGATGTTATTTTCCTTTTCCCTGTGGTTGTTGTTTCTGGTCATTTTGCAAGACGATAGTTCTTTGGGGAAATACGTTTCACTAATAGTTTCAAAAAGAAGATATAGGTGCCATTCCTATAACATAGTAATAACATGAAACATGGCATCTACAGTATATATGCTTGATAGAGATGTATGTATAAGAAGCGCTTGTACTTTGGTCTTATATCAAGGCGTTAATTCACTGAATACCAGTGTTCATATGAAGAATATTGGTGCAGAAAAGTCAATTATAAGTTGTAAAGTAACTCGAAAATGTAGAATCACACTACAAATGTCAAACATTTGTCACTTGAATTAGAAACGGATGAAGAAATTACTACAGGATGCCCTCGTATGGATGTTCATATAGTCCTACAACTTAAAAGTTCCAGTGATCAAAGAAATATTGAAGACTTCAATTCCTATATTCAAACTTGCTGAGAGAATGCAGGCATGGAATACACACCAATGAGAATTGAACATCAACAACTCGTACCCTTCTTCAGTTGAGAGTTACACATTTTGACCAAAACGCATCATTCTAAGCAACCAATTGGAATGCTTTACAAAGCTTAAAGATAGTGCACCGAATCGGCGTACCACAACTGATTTCCAACTTTACGACTGCGTTGTACATGTGATGTAAACATGTAAACGTACATCAAGAAAAGCTTCATTTTTTGTCTAAATGTTTCTCACGGGTATGTATTCATCCCACTATAGTGCATCGTGACTTATCACAGTATTCTGATATCATTAATTTCTGACCCCAATGATAATCAATATCTAGGCCACGTTCACAACCAACCTAGTTTTAAACAAAGAACGACAAAGGAGTCATTGCGAATTCAATACCTGCTCCAGTTTTGCCTTGGGTGAATACGTCAGTTTGGCACGCCTGTCCTGCGAATGATCTATGTCTTTCATTTAGCACAGGCAACCTGACAGTGACATATGTCTTGTCGTGCGACAAAGGCGACACTTTTTCAGAGACGGTGACCCCGACACCTCTTTGTTTTCCCGCGTCCCAGTCCTGCAGACGACAGTTCGCGCGCGTCAGCCTCTCACACACACTGTGTGATGTGGGAACGAGAGCGGAGATCGTACCCAGATGATGAGTGATTGGGAGACGTGTCGCGCTCAAATAATCACACGAAAAACAGAATAACTAATAAATGTGGAAGCTATGAAGACAATTAGGGGTAAACCAGGATGCATGTGTGGTGGTGTGGTGGCTTGGGAAGGATCAGAAGAATCATACAAGTACGTTTCTTGATAGCCACCCTACGACAAAGTGCGTGAACATTCCACATTCAACATTACATCTTAGAACATCATTATGCTAAGGATAAGACGAAATATACCACCACCCCCCTCCCCTTCCCACTGCGTATACTCCCCTTCTCTGGAATGAAATAATGCATTCACCATCATTAGATACAGTCGGTTACAAAATACCAATGTTTAAGTCCGCAATATCAAAACAGTTACTGTGACTAATAGAGAAAGAGCGTGTGAACTTTTCCTGACGCCACTACTTTAATTGTTTTAATTGTATCATTGACAAGCCACGGTTTTGCTTTGTTTTTCTCATCTGATGCTTTCGAAATAGGACCGTCTAATTCCTTTGAGACTAAAGTATGGGAACACTTGCTGATACAGTTGTTGTTATTTATGTTTGTAAACTTTACTTGAATCTTAAATTTTACGACTTAACAAGTTAAAACACCTTTGTGTACTATATAGCCATTGAAACAGACAGTCAAATCCAATGTGACGCTATGTTCAGGTCATGTTCGGATCGGTTTTTGTCTTTGGAAAATGAAGACAACAGACGTTTCAGTCCCCATGTGGGTTAAATGCTCGGTTGAGGTAACTCGCGAAAGTATCGTAAATATTATAGTTCGTATTCTTTCTCATCCATCAAGACTGCATGCACATCAATTTCTGCAGACGACAGTCCTCATTTGGCGCAGAAGCCAAACTGCGGCAACTGAACTCTTCTGACATGAATAAATAAAAACAACGACAAACAGCAAATCTGGGATGACATTTGCTTCTCTGTGATAGCTCAGACTTCTTCGAAAGACTGTATAACGTTGCATATACATGTCCCAATTTCATAAAACAAAGTTACTGTGTTTTTTTCACCAGTTTTTCTAGTCATTTCATTTAGATATTTCAATTCACAAAAATGCGTTGTTATACCTGTTACGTATGACGAAAATAAGCTCTCGGTTTTCTCGATTTTGATGTCATGGAATAATATAGTTATGAATGACAGTAGATAGTAATGAATTAACTACTTGCAATTATTGAAATGTGTTAGATAAAGTATATGGTGTTGGTTTAGAATACATGTAATTTTTTGGGGGGATACAGGGACATTATTTTAGAGAATAAGGGCATTTTTCATCCAACGACACCAGAAACTTTTCTTTTTCCTCCATCGGATAGTCTGACGTTATAAAATGAAAGTTGAAATATTTCAATACTGAACCAGTAGTAAGGCCTGAATAGTGGTCTAAATTATTGTCGTTCACCCAAAGCATAGGTCGTCCAAAAGACAACCTTAGAAGCATTAAAAGGTAGGAGCTGGGACTGAGGAACTAAAGTTCTGATATCTCCGAATTGAAACAATATAGCAAGATGACGAAATTGTCTTAGAAATCACTTTAAATTCAGAAACTGGAATATCTAGCTATGATGCATTTATTTCTTGGTCAAATTATTAAAAATTATTTAAAAAAACGCTGCACTGTTTCGCCTGATGTAAAGAAAGTTCGTAGATTTTCCACTAAGAACTTTGCACATATCCTTCCTTTGTTTTTTTGCACTGTACATCATCTAGGATTGATCAATATTATCGCAACTACTTGAACTTGTCATTGTGTGCGCAGGAAAACCAAGAAAATGCCAACATTCTCAGTGCACAGTGCATCTTTAGTATATCTTGACAGTACACGGTGTTTTCCGTCCCCTGTATCAGAGGGCCACGCGTAGTGTCGCGTTAACCCAAGCATGGCGGATTACAGGAAGGCAGCTGAGGTATTAAAGTTGTCGTTGTTGACATTTCCCCGGAGCAACTTTAATACCAAACGTGTGCACCTCGTTCTAGTACATTGTAACACCGTATGAGAATACGATGACAATCTGAGTTTTCTTCATTAAGGCTTTTTTTTATACATTGAGCTTCTAAATACAAACGAAGTCGACAGTTCTGAATCAGTCTGATTTGTTGAACTTTGTCCGACTTTGAGATGAATTTCATAACTTCATGACCGGAACAAAGTAGCAAGACACTTTGACATATACATGGTCATGTCGTGCAGGTTTATTTTTGAGTAAACAATGGGAGATAAAAGTACAACATGAATAGTGAGAAGATTTTCTTGTCGTAAATGGACTTGTAATATCATGTCATTCAGTCCGTTACAATGCGTTAGAGTAGTACGTATTTCGTGCATTATATTATAACTGATTTTGATTTAGAAAAGCTTTTGAATATGAAAACTAGTAGATTACACTACATCTTTATGACTAACATTCTGTCATCCTTCATTGAAGTTCGAAGAATTCCTTGATATCAGGAGGGGGCCAGACAGATATGTTACTGTCTCTTAACTTTGTAAGAAGTTTTATCTCACAAAATCAACCGTTCTACTAAACATGTTGAGCTATTTCATACACGAGGGTCCTAATAAGATGTATATTCAGCCATATTGTCGTCTTTGAAGATATTATCAGATGCAAACTTGGATACTATATATCTTCAGCCACTAGTTGCTGTCCTCCATCAGCCGGCTCTGCCGAGTTTCTTTAGGGTGTGAACGAGAGATGTGTTAGTGTCAGCCTGGCCGTTTCCTAGCCTCTACCAGGCTTCAGAGGTGGCTGGAAAGAGTAGAAATTGTCCAGCTCTACTCCAGTACAACAGGAGGCGGTAATTATATAACTGTACTCCGCGGCCGGCTAACTCCTCTGGCATGGTACCTATTCGGCCACTTCTACTCTTTCCAGTCGCCTCTGGAACCTGGTGGCTAGCGTTTTCCTTGTGTCTGCTCCCACAGGAAGGGCCCAGGGTGTCACACGCAGTGCCCAGCAAGCTTCATTGTCATCTTCTACACCAGAATTCTACTCAATGGGTAAAAGAACCAAATTCAATCAAATACTGACATTTGATTATACATGCATTGTAACTATAGCACGATGCATACGATTTTTTTTTCAATTCCACCAAAGACTGTACAAGAACATTTCTTCTCAGACACCATAGTCTCTTATAGACTAAGGTCGAAATGGAAGTTATCATACTTTATGTATTATCATATATTATTGAGCAATAAAGTTGTTATTCATTTTCAACCTCCAAGAAATATGTTGCGTTGGATCTTGAATGCTGGAATTATGGCGACAAAAGATATCACAAAGGTAAGTTTTTTCAGAACTTCACTCTTATCTCCAAGCGTCCAGTCTACACCGAAGCTCCAGCAAAAGTGTTATCATTCCGTTCACGAAGCCAGCTGTCAAAGAAAAGGGATTGTTTTCTCATTAACTTTTGCTGATTATCATCATCAAGAGATGTCGGCATGTTAGAGGATTCGGCGGCGTGGATTCTCCTCGGATGGTGTGTACTAATTAGTCGACTTGAAGCGATTCTCCTTTTCGGGCCCGGGGAGGAATTGACGAATTCGTGATGTAACTCGAGTGGGTAGAGCCTCTTCGGGGCGTTAAAAGTTGCCCTTCTTTGAGAGTTAACCATCCTGCAAACGACTAAACTTAAGTTAGACGTGTACGTCGAAGAAAGGGACATCTTGGGACCTGCACGTATTTTCATCTTTGTTTCAAACTGCACACAAGAATTTGATACATTTCATCCTATTGATACATTCCATTAGACTGTAGAACCAAACATTCCTTATAATGCGCAAACAGGTAAATATATCAGAGAATGTCTTAGATCTTACTGCAAACGGTACTGTAGTGTAAACGACACTGTGGTGTAAAGGATACTGTAGTATACACGGTAATTAAACCACATATAGTGATGTATTTACTATACCTTGTAATATATATCAAAATGATTATGTTTAGCCATAAGTATGGCTCAACATATTGTTTTCTCTCATGTTTCTTCTCCTGTCAAATCTTCAAATCGATTCATCTCTGTCATTTTTTGACCAAATGACCTGAAATTTGGTACAGAGGTAATGTAGGCAAAAACCAATGTACGTTCTTTTCCTTTTTTTGATATTGACCTTGAAAGTGATTTTATCGAGGTTTTTAGGCTATTTTTAGCATATCTTGGCCTCCTGCGCCCTTGTATTTCAACCGAATGACCTGAAATTTGCTGTATATGTGGCTTGAACAAATATTTAAAGGACTACATTCCCATTTTTGGCATACATATATTCAAAACGATTTATTTTGGGCTTTCTTGACAATATTTGCCACTTCTGTCACTTTCAATACTACATATGACCTACAGGTCATTGACCCCGAGTGCCTTGCACCTGGCCAAGCTTGAAGTTTCCTTACGAGGAGGAAAGACCGGACATAAACATTTAACGTGATTATCGGGAAAACACCATGTTCCCTTAAACTCAGTGGTTAAATTGCAGTTTAGGAAATTTTATAACAGAAAACAAGTTAAATCAATGATTTTGTGAATGTTTATTCTAGCATTAGTTATTCCAGATATTTTCAAACTCCAAATTCTTCAACACAACACGGGAGATCGTTTCTCCTCAGACTGGCGCGACACTCCTGTCAAAATTGATTGATGATCTCTCTCTGCCGCCGACTTCATACATGATCAAAGGCGGGTGGTAGGCGGTGCCTTCCTACATGTCCTACGTACGGGCGTATGGATCGTAGAATTCGGCAAAAAAGGAATGATTAGGCCAGTAGAGTCAGTCCCCGGTAAGGTCAATGATTCGCCCCTTTGCGCTAGCTTGTAACGTTAAATGAATGTACCCTCTGGTGGCCAAACTTCACTGACAAACTTTCTCCCTATTATCATCATGAGCTTGCGTTAGTCTGGTACTAGTGACTATTATGTGCCGGGAATGTTTATCTATCGCACGCCTTGGAAGGAAGTTCAACCATGATAAATGGTCGGCCGTTGCGAAAATTTGGAATCCCATGCTGTTGATTTTTGTGATTGAATCTGTAAGAAAATATATTTTCATGTCGTTCATGTTTTTGGGACGGACGCCGGGACGGGGTGAATTTTTTCTATCATTTTCGTCCCGTTAGTAATGCAAATCGAATCGTGTTGCATAAGAGGCAAAACACTAAAAACGTGGGTCTTGTGGAGTGTTTTGGAGCGGGAAAATGCCGGATATTAGCGGTGCCGAACAGTGTACATCGTCGCGCGCGGGTGACGCTCCGTCAAAACAAATCCGCTGGTGGTCTAGCGCGGCCACCGAAAATAGGCAGAAACACACAGGAGGACTTAGCACCTTCGTTTATGAGGGCAATTGTGAAAATCTTTTGTTACAAATTGTTCGAACATTGAAACATTTGGATAGATGGTTTGAAACTGTTCTAAATAAAGAGATTTTTGTGTAGTTACGTTCGAAATGTTTCCAACGTATGTGAAATGAGTTCAAACATGTTATAAGTTTCAATTCTAATTGTTTGAACACTTTAGAACTGTTGTGACTTAGACATTCTTTTAATCAAAATAGTTCAAACATATTACAAATATTATATTAAAACCCTCTCGGTGACTTTGAATTGACCCAAATATGTTGTTTTTGGTCATTTCCTTCGTCTCCTGTCAAATCTTCATATGTATACTATGGAAAACTTCATTCTTCCCTGGGGCTGATCTTTTTTAATTCAATTTTGAACTGGGTTGATTATGCGCAAGAGTGTAATTTTCAGCGGATATTTTTCGACTGGTTTACATGGAAATGGCACGGAATATCCCATTCTTGCAAGGGGAGGATTCTTTAATTATTTCTTTCAATTTTGAGCTGGAATGATTATGAAAAAGTCCATTCTTTAGCAGAAGTGTTAATCAATTAGTGGATATGGTTGTGGACTGGTCCATATTGTGTTGAGGTGCTACTGGAAGACTCAGTTTTGGACTGGGGTGATTCATTTTTTTAGTGCAAGTATTTTAGAATGGTCCATTGTTATTTGGGGAGAGTCCATTTTTTGCATGGCGAGGAGTATGGCTAAACATGCTGTATTTGCTCGCAAATGTTGCCTTTCTAGTTGTATTTACTTTTATGTAGCTACAGTCCGAGGTCCGTGTACTTTTGTTGTGTCAATGATGTTCACAATGCATTTTTCAAACGAGTGGATATCAAACTTGGGTATTGGCTATGGCGACAAGTTTTTCTTCAGAAAGTTTACTGACTCCGTAGTTTTAAAAAAAGGCCAAGGTTATAACAAACCGTTCTGGTAGACCTTTCCTGATTCGTCGACCTTTCTCTTACCTTTTCACACAATTAGAAGCGGAGTATCAACTAATACCTTTCTGGCACCAAATAATTGGTTCGCGGGATAGTGTGTCGTAAAAGTCATTAGATGGCTGAGTAGGGTTTGAGTAAAAGTTGAAAGAGTCGGACGTGTGTGCTGTTGACATGAAGTGTTGGCACACGATGTTACTTTCAACGCATCACTAGTCCGACATAACGTAGTCAGTCATCCGTTCATCCAACAAAATTGTGGCATTTCTCAAAAGTAATTTCTTTTCCCCGCAGTTTTATAGAGAACGACATTTTCTATCTGTTTTGCGTGGTTTCGTTAGGAAAAACCTTTTGTACCGCCCCTGACTTGACATTGTCATTCGTCTTTTTACCTGTCGTGGGACCACAAACTTGCAACGTGAACTTGAAGCCAAATCTCTCTTGAAGGCCTCTCGCGCGAGACGTCCCATTTGCTGTATTATCTCTTGTGTCGTCTGCGTTTCGCATGTTCTCATTTTGAACGAATTACTCTTGTCTCTGCGAAGCTTAGGAGGGGATCCGCGACTACCCGCGGCGGGATGGGGCTGTTCCCGCCGGTTCTGAGCAAGAGTCTTGTGCGCCGGACAACTTATCGTCCTCCCGCGGGCCAAGTTTCTGTCACTGTCGCCTCGTGCGTACACCTCTACCGCTCTCCTGGCGCCAGTAGCCAGCTTCCACCTACCCGTCCTCATCCCAACCTAAATCCGCCACGCTTCAAGTCCCAGCGCTTTGACGCGCGCTCAAAGACGCTGCTCCCCATCTCTAGCAGATCACATGAACAGATACAACACGTCAAGAAAGACCTAAGATAGCGGGAAGGAGGATTCGCCAAGTCTTGCGTATCCAGTTGTAACGGTGCCAACACAACACACCTCATTTATATGTAAGAAACAAAGTTTTGCGTCCCATTAAAACATGATTATGCTTGCTCAAGAAAATAAGAGGGGAGGAGAAGGAAATTTACATCTGGCTTCGACACACCGCTGTACCCAATCTTGACACATATTGATTTCAGGCGCGCATTAAGCAAAATCAAGTGCGTTATGAATTATGAATCAGAAGCGGCGACGCGGGGTAATTTTGCGGGGGCCCCTTCACGTCGCTTGGAAAGTGCAGTCGACATGGTTTCGCCCCGGGTAAGGAGCTAGCGATGAGTACACCTATCTATCACCCACCAGTCACATGACTACAAGAAGGTACAAAAAAGATAGAGGCAGAAAACATCCCGCGGCTGTAGTCTTTCTCCAACGGAAGCGACGACATTTGATTCTCATCTCCCCTATCCATCTCCCTGGAAAAACCGCCCGGGGAAAACAGTTCCACGGAACCTTGTTTACTCGGACTATTTATTATTTGGACCTCTTGTCAATGCCTTACGATGTGAGCTACATGCCAAAATGTCGCCCCACTTCGAGTCCCAGTATATCATCTGTTGATCTGAAGGATGTGTAGTGACCCTTGCGTCCCCCTACCCAGCCTAGTGAAAACCCCTCGGGACAAGGGACACAGCAAGCACGACAACCTGGCTCCAAGGTGGACACCAGGGCACCTATAAAACTTACCGCTGCAATTCTTAATTCACAAATCCCTGCCATCTAATACATATATAACGAGAACCTTTTGAAGTAAGACTGCAATTTCTTATTCTGTCGGAGCGCAGCGATATTTGGTTCAGGGAGAACTTTGGGCCTATCAGCAAATAAGGCGATAAAAAACTTGCGCTTGTTTCAAAACTTAACGGCAACGCCAGGCGATTTATGGAGTACATATTGCTGAAATTAGTTGCAGCACAAATTCATGGACCATGAAGGAATGGAGAGTTCTTTGTTCTCATTTAGGTCATTAGTTTGTGATTACCTCTAAACCAGGCCTCGTGCTGATTCGGGCGAAAACCGAAACGCAGATAAACAGACGTCTGCGACTGGGTCATGAGTGGAACTATTCCAGTGGATCAATTAATGATTCAAATGAATTATGCACGGGTATGAATTGGAGTGTCTAAAAAAGCGAGGACGGCAGAAAATTAATGTCCTAGCTTCTGAATATGTTAACTTCGGGTTCACCCTCGAGCGCTCCAACCTCCTTTGTCTACAAAAAATTCAACCTCTTGGTCTTCATTTACACTGCACGTTGTTTGCGTATTTTCTACCGATTTTTGCTTTTTGGTCATGGTTTCGTAAATAAAAATATTTACAACCGTAGGGTATGGGCTGACGCCGCCGCCAAATTATATCCCGGCTTGATTATTTATTGCGAGAAAAATCTGTCGTTATAACGCATGGGGATTAAGTCATTATGAACAAGAAATGTCGCCGGAGTCTATAATAATTTACATTCGAACAAAGCCGCTCTGAATTGGATTAAAATTCCTCTATATATATTCACACGGTTCCCAAAGGCTACATGTATCTTGTAACGGACAATACTATCCGTTTAATACATAATGCCCACAGACACGACAACAAAATATTTATCATTCCAAAACATTAAGAACTTAAAAAGGGGTCCGACTTTGACTTTGCTGTATTGTAATGATGGATGGATCATTCTGCGAGGGGATTTTTTGTAGAGGACCGTTGCTTATCAAAAATTTAAGGACGATGTCTGTGGAAATAAATTAATGAGTTGGGTTGGACGCATTAGCTGAAACCCCGCCCGAACCGTTTTGGATTATTCAAAGTCGGACAACAAGTAATAATAGTGGGGAGGTGGCTGAGTGGGGAATAAAAGAGGTTGTGTGGAAGAAGTGAATGTTGTTTTAATGGTGAAATCTGTTCTAGTCACGGAGCAAAAAGAAATGTCTCTTTCAACATCTCAAAGATGTGTATTTCTATGTGTATATATTCTATGTGTAGAATGTCGATCTGTATTTAGTTTACATTTATATGTATACATGTATGTATACTTTGCCTGGTATACTGATGTATGCGATTTCTTGCACAAACTTGTTACGCTTTAATCAATAAACCACTCTCCCTATCTCTCTCGATCTCTTTCTCTCTTTCTCTCTCTTTCTCTCTCTTTCTCTCTCTTGTTTCAGATAGCTTTCCCATACCATTACGAAGTTGCTATGAATACCCTTTCGTATTTGTTTTACCAAAAATAATTCAAAACATTTTACATTTTATTGAAAGATATACATAACAATGAAGCACCTCACACAGATTCCATGTACGTTACAGTTTGACTTCCTGTGCACCTGGGCACCGTCTTGTGGCGCGCCTCCCGTGCTGCTTCAAGACCCCACTGAGTTTTTGATGTTCCAGTCCTAGTGTGAACAATACTTCACTGTAAATAACGTTGCTTCTTGTGTACATGTGTAGCTATTGTCGCCATCTGTAATGAGTAGTATTGTACATGTGTAGCTATTGTTGATCTGTACTGCACTAGCTATATTGTTAATGTTGATATCTTTAGTGCGTGGGAGGGCAAGTGTGTATATACACCTGTTTTGCCCCCTTCACATTGTAATGAATTTGAATAAAATAAACTAAAAATGATTAGAATAGAATAGAGTAAACAAATATATGAACAAACTGACAAAAAAGGTGCAATAAAAATGAAATTTTTTCAACTGTATGAAGCAGTGTTATGAATATGCTGGTCTGCTATCAAAATCTCAATAAAAATACAATGATTAATGTTTGTCATTACCTTCGTATGATATAAATGTTAAATAACTTCATCTTTAGATTGAGTACGCAATGTTGTCTACCACACATAGATTATTCAATTGTTCGTACTAGATAGTGACAAGTAGATTCGCACCATGTTGTTGAAGTTTTTTATCATTATTTCTATTCAGTTCTGTTCAGTGAATGCAATAATAAGAAAGCATTGCACGTATACAAAATAACCAACACACATGTATAAGAGCTGCATAAACAGAAAAATGATTTCTGTCAAAACGGAAATTATAAAAGATGTTAAAAACAGCTAAAAAGAAGCCAAATGCTAAAATAAATTGATCGTAATTCCTCGTATTTTACAATGAATTGCAATCTCTTTTTGTTGTCTAAAATGTGATATTTAGCCACACATAGTTACACAAAAAATAAGTAAATTATCAAAATACAAGTGAACAACTTATAGGTCTACTCCTCAAAAGGCATAAGGCTCCAGCTTTTTGACAGAAATTTTTTGATACGAACTAGATACAAAAGTAAATGTACCTACTACTAAACAAAAAACAAATATATGGCACACATTTCTATTGGCACCACATTGTTTCAACATGTCAAGTATACAGACGATAACGTTGTCGTTGTTTCATTTTCGTTTGTTGAGTTTTTTGTACTATAGTTTACCTACACCCCACATATTTTTGAAGTCTTATGATAGTAGCTAAAACAAGATGGTGCGAAAGCTTTGCACAGAATCGAAAATTCCTAAAAAATACATTTCATTGAAAGTAATAGTAAGAAGTACTGAATGGAAGATATGGATTTCCATGTGAAAATAAGTCTCTGATTTGAGTCTCTGTCATCATATATGTCAGTTTATACTAAGTGAACCAAGGTCAAATTTTACACTGGCTCCTATAACGCCCATTTCTATAACATTGGGAAAATTCCCCCATGTAATGTAAACAGAACTACTTCTCCAGTTCACCATTTATTTCCGCCCCCTCCCCTCTTGAAAATGCGCTGCATCTCGACCTAACACAAACATGTATTCTTAGAAGACCCCCCCCCCTTCCAAAAAAGTCAGACTGTTCTTTTTAAACTTTTCCTAAGAAAATGCCTCAAGTTTGTCCCAAGTTTAGAACAGATACCAAAGCTGAGCTTCAAGCCAGGTAAATTTGGGCACGTGGATACCAGAATGTGAACAGAGGCAAGGGTCACACTCACTGTTAAAGTTCAAACTTGGCCCTGTGGGTTTATTGCGTGTTTGAAAAGTCTAACACCACTTGTTATCTTTCGCAGACATCTTTACTGCATAGTTGGTGTGTGTTTAGGTCGGGGGGTTGCCGCTAGCCAAAGATATGAGGTACAAGGGTGTTGCTATGGTCTGGATAGCTAACCTATTTGGCCGCTGGCACACGTACTCCGTCTTAAAGTCTGTCCTTAGCTAACCTTGAGGTTTAATATTACTGAGGTGAACAAGACGGATTGCACATAACCGGTGCTGGTTACTTTCCCTCGTGGTTGCTTGAACTCTCTTGCTCACAGGTGACACAAAAGAGACTGGTAAAGCCCTCAAGGCGAAACAGTGTGGGAGAACTACTTATAAAGTGTGGAAACTATCTGCTTTTGTATGGCTTAAACCAAGGCCAAAGGCCTAACCGTGCGTATATCGTCTTGACACTATCTGGCGGGATCTTTTGGCTAGAAGGTAACGAAATATTCCTGTGGTCTCATAGCGTGACTACCGGAGAAAATTATCCAATGGGAAGATTTCTAGAGTTGGTAACATGTGGTCTGAAATGTCATGAAGCATTGCTTCTGGTGTTAAATTGCCCGACTTCTGTCAGGGGAACTTTCCATTCCGGATCTTTCACCTTTTCTTTTTCTTCTCCCCACACACAGACGATTTGACTCACGGTCCGCCGCTTTGGTAACACCCTTATCGACTGTCGTGTTTACAGGGGTGCTAAACAAATATCGCCGGAGCTGCCCTGCTAGCACTCCCCGTCATTTGTCTTCGCTCTGACCCTGACCTTGTAACAATACAGACGAGCCCGCCAGTTGAACTTGACCGCCAAGATGTCGTGGAATAATAGAATTTCTGTAATCCCAGACCAACTGCCGACTGAGGCCTCCCCCCGAGGAGTCCAAGTCCGTGAACTTGGCGGAGTTGCGGGGGAGGAAGCCACGTCTGGTTCGAGTTTGTGGAACTAGAACTAGGTGAGAGGTTCTGGGGGTGAGGACTACACGGGTCAGGCTGCCTGTTTCACTCAGTCTGCAGCGATGTGCCGCGAAACTAGATCCAAAATCCACAGGACTACAGGGACCGCTGAAATATCACAGGTGTTCGTGGGGTTCAAATGTGCCTCTATCCTTATCAGTTCAGACGAAACATTACAGATGTGGTCACATCCGCCTCTTACCGAGAAACCACAAAATTCAAACATAACAACCAGAGACCATTTTGTAATCTCTCGGATCTGTCTGGGAGGACAAATTAGTACAAGAAGAAATAACAAGTTCACAAATATGAAGGATCAAGACTTGATGGTTGACATGGTGTGAAACTTTTGAAAATGACATTCGATGAATGTGAGATACAAACTAATGTCGGGAGCTATTTTGTGTCACTTGGAGTTGAAATATTATTCATTCTAAGAGTTTGTGATTATGAAAAGGAGAGAAAAGACAGAACTTTGGAGAAACAAAAGGGAGAAAGAGAGATGGGAAGAAAAGTAGGAAGTGGTGGAAAAAGAAAAAGATAGGGCGAGAGAGAAAAGCCGGAGATAAAGAGAGAGAAAGGAGAGAGAGGGGAAGAGAGAGTGAGAGAGAGAGAGAGAGAGAGAGAGAGAGAGAGAGAGAGAGAGAGAGAGAGAGAGAGAGAGAGAGAGAGAGAGAGTTGAACATTCTTTCCTGAGTCAGTGGACACACTGCGTTCCAGCAACGGAAACAGATGTCAGAAACCAGACAGTGGTCTGATCAGTCCGTCTCGCTCTTTCGGACCCTGAGACCAAAAGTAGCGGTGGAGGTTATGGCTGGGACAGGGGGGAATGTTGGGAGACTGCCAAGGTCAGGTTCAACAACAGCTAGGAACGGCCTGGAGTACTCTGTCATCCATCTCTCCCCTCCTGCTCACTTCCCTCCAAAAACACAACTTCAAAAACTACAGATCTGCGCTTGATACTTTCTCCGTCCATCCCAAAGTCAGAGTTATGCCTTTCTATACGAAGTATGTAAAATAGGATTAAGAGTAAAAGTGTGAATTTGTGAGTTAAGTTGTGAGAATACAAAACAGTAGAAGTATTGCACGCATATAGATTTCTGATAAACGCGTGTGTTACCCTGCCACTTGTTACTCTACCTAAAGTACTTTGGATAAAATATCTAGTCATAACCAAGACACAAGTGGACATCGCGTGTGAAAAACTAAAGGAGTTTTCATTGAATTGTAGACTGTGGTGAGGTCACAGGACCTGTGTTGGGAGAGGTTTCCGTGTCTTGGGCTGGTGCCAAGCTCCGGTCTGGATAGCCACAGCCGCGCGCAGAGAGAGCACCGCCCAGTCTAGCTCTGACACTGGGGAGAAACAGATGGCAACGTAAACTGAACTTGAACCTGATCCTTCGTCCTGCGGGGTCAAGTCTGGAATGTCGTGATCGTGCCTGTTTTAGGCCCTGACTCGACAGGAGAGACGAGGGAGAGAGAGTACTGTGAGAGTACGTGCGAGGTTCGTATCTCCGACATGTTAGTGAACTTGGCAGTCAGGGTTAGCGCCTGGGCGCCACCGACATAACTAACTCCGACACAAGACCAAATACGGACGGGAGTTTTAGCCATCAAAATATGCTGACCTCTTCCTGGCATATCCTGATAGCGGAGAAATATGTTTTCTATCGCCTGACCTGTCTCGTTACGGATTTTCTAGGTCTGGCATTGCGCCTTTGTGTCCGTTTAGTTTGTGCAGCCGTGAACTTGAAAAGAGACCAACGCACGTTTTCAGTGACGATCACCGATAAACAGGGAGAAGCAACGAGAGGATATTTTGAATTCTTTCAGTAGAATGGACGTAGAGTTCGTTCTTGATACTGTATAACATTACCTTGACCAAATACTTTCAAACAATGCTCTGTGATAGGACGCAGACAGCGACAGAAAGACGATTGTCAAGGGTAGGCACGTATTGGAAAGGGGGAGGGGGGCAGAAAAAGAGACTGTCACGTCTACGTACGTCTGCTCACTAACTTGCTTTTGTCGTTGTTCAGTGACACTACCTGCCCATATTTGTTGTGTTTTGTTGTTAGTGTTTACTGGTCTGCCCACATTTCCCGTCCTCTGTGACAACTGAAGTACTTTTGCAGTTCCAATTTGTAGAATCTGGATATAGTTCTTCCAACTTTACTAGTTGTACATTCACCATACGTAAGTTTGAAAACTTTTCAAACTAACAGTTCTATTTTCAACTTAACATTCAGCGCCCTTTTTTAAAGTTTTCTTAACAGTGTGCCAAACTGTTAGATACTAGACCGCACTTTGTAACATATTTCTTCGGGTATACTCTTTTTGCGTTTTCGAATCGGTACAAACCAAACTAAAACAAGGGTTTTGAAGAACTGAGAACAGACGCAGAGACCATATCAACACTTAGACGTACTTACAGAGCACCTTTAGAAGGGTCAGGCGGTTTTGATGAAGCATTGAGCGTCTGGAAATAAAGCGACTCAGGCGTCCATCCTTTATCGCCGTAAAGATGGGACCAAATTATAGACTATTCCTATGTTACAAAAGTCAAATTTACATTTCAGATTTTATATTTCGGTATAGTTTATTAGTATTACTGTTTAACAAATCAATAACATTATGATAAATCGACACATTTTCCTCTTTTTGAATGTTGGATTTTTTCTTCTAGAAACAGTTTATGCACATATTCTAACCAGGATAGTACTTACTACGGTGAGGCTATGAGGGTTTGGAATACTGTCAAAGTTGTATCTGTGGCCACTTCTGTGTTATTAGGGGGACCACTTGGCCACTGTGGCCACTTTTCGGTGGTCCCCTTAGATTGATTTACCCATTCCTGACCCATGTATTCAGAGTGCCCACCTATCTACTGCGACCATTTTTTGCAAGTCCCCCGAGTGGTCACTGTAGAGAAGATTGACTGTGTTTTAGCGAGGACGTATTGCAGAGTCTTCATACTAAAGGTACCTCACAAAAACGTCAGCCTCCATTGCATTTTAGCGTTCTCAAATTCTTTTCGATAATTAGATTACGTCAAAACTGATACAACCAGATTAGCGCCCTATCTTTCATTGGTTATTATAGGATACTTCTAATTCGATCATATTAGGTAAAACTAGAAAATCGCCCCCACCGCATTTTGTACACTGGCCCGAAAATATCGCAGTGCATACGATACAATTGTAGTGTATCTCCACTACTGCCCTTATCAAAGAAACAAAAAAAATTATTTTCTTTAAATTTGACCATTCAAGTAATAGACAGAACTTAGAAATATGTTATATTTACCTGTGCTGTACCTGCTTTATTTATACCTCATTTTTTCGTAGGTACGAGGCATACCTTGGACAAAATTTGTTCTTTTAGTTCGAGCAAGAACCTTAACGTGGAATTATAGCATTTATACACGTACAATGTTGATATATTTTCATCAAATTCGGTTCGTTTAAACACTTAGGTATACCGTACTTAAAATTCCCTTCACCAAGTCTAAATAATGGTTGATTATGAAGAGCAACGATTCTTCGCAAAAGGTAAGTTGTAAATTTCGGTTGTGGAAAGGAAAATGCCTCTCCTTGAACAGAATAGGGGTTTTCATACAGTTTTTACAGCGGCCTGGCACGTGGAAAAGCTCTTCCAAATTGTGTTGCGTTTTAAGACGACCGTCTTAGTTTGAATTGTCTGCGTAAAACTTGAAATCAAAAATGCAATGAGCCTTATTCGAGGTGTCCGATGATTCATACGCTTCATTTTTATTCTTACTTCTGATTGACTGACGAACAGAGAGGGAGACATTTACATTGGCCAAGTTGTATAAAACATTGAACAGTGATGAAAGTTTTCAATACTTTTTTCACCATTGAAACATTTTTTTCATCTTTTTCTTTCATTTTGAGGATTACTGCAATTTCGGCAGATTGATAAATATTTACACATTAGTTTGTATGACGTTTTTTTTCATATCTACTCCGTAGCAGTATCGTCACTTTCCTACCTACAAAATGAACACACCTTGCCTATATTTGGGAAGAAAAATTCCAAATATTTCCTATCCTTTTCAATAACTTCACACTCATAAAAAATTATAAAGCTTTGATGCATTGTGGCAAAAGAAAGTAAGATTTTTTCATGTGCTCTCACTGTAATGCTATTGAAAGGAAGTAATGCAATGAGTCCAAGATTTTCTTATTATGTTGTGTCTATTTTTGACCATGAAATATAATTTAAAAAATACCATTTACCATCTAGCTGCATTTCGTTCAAAATGTAACTATATTTTGGTTACTACATTTTGCACTTCAGCAAGACGAAATTGTTTTCGTTTACATGACAACAAATCATACTTTCCAATAAATTATATCAAGCTTACTTATCGTCAGAAAAGTTAACTAACTTTACGGAGTAGCTCCATACTGGTCAAATATGTAGTTTTCTACCCAGTTTGTGTAGCATTGGAGTATTAAAGATGTACAACAAACTCACAGCGAAACACTGTCTTCTAAACACTCGGTACTGAGTATACTTCGTTCAAACTGTGAAATACACTTGTATCTAAAATCAACTTTATGATAGCACTTTAATAAGATAGTGCCAAGTATCACAATTTAGTGGTTATATGCAAACACGTTAGTCAAGCTGAGATTAGCCAAGTCTTTTGTTGAACATTTGGACGGACAGACTGTATATTCGATCCGTTAGGAAAAACATGTGCTAGACACAACAACTTGACCACTCTGGTTTTCGTTTGCGGTCGACATGTCTCCGCATACGCACGTACAGAGAGATCCCTCAACAATAGCAAATATATTTGTAGCGATTTTCACAAATGAAAGTACTAATTGCTGAACCGGCAGCGAGTTCTTAACGTTCGCAAACATGTCCAAATTCGTCAGTTTCTATTTCTTGACGTATTTCGCGGTGTCATATTCCCAATCCTGGCAGGATGACACGTATGAATAACAGCTCAGGTGATGAGAAACATCTTCAAATCAACTCCTTAACGTGATTCCACCCATCCAGCTCGAAGTGTGAATATACATCCACTTAGATTTAGAGTAATTCATAATTCTTAAGGTTTTTTCTTGTACAAAAAGACTTTGTCAAAATTAGATACAGCTATACAAGACAAGAAACGGTAAAATTCAAGTATAACATTTTTTGTCTTCTATGATACGATACTATGAGAGCTATACTGTTATTGTAGGGACAAATATTTCTATCTGGCTGATACAACAAGCCAAATCAACCGCAAAAAGTCAGCCACAGGATCAGTACTTTGGGTCACAACAATGTAAGTATGGTAGGTTACATGTACGTGAAGGCATCTACATGTGTGGTCTTCTCTTGCGGTCACTAATCTTCTTTTTTTCATGAAGTCGTGGCTTTTCCAAAAGAACATACTAACCTTCAAGCGTATTTTAATCTGGAGAGATTTAAGATGAGGATTCGAGAAGAAATAGATTTAAAGGGAAATGTACCGTGGCAGGTGTAACTTTTCCCTTTTCGAGTCTTGCACAATCTCTTGACGTGCTGGAATGACGATGCTAAGGACAAAAGAAATGTGTTAGAAAATTATCACTTATTCTAAGAACTTCGACTAAATATCGAACGCAAATATATGTATCAATTCGTCGCTTATTTACTTTGTTCTATGTTCTTTCATTCGGATTTTTATCCACAACTTGTCCCGATTATGCGAGAGGTTGAAGTGTTGTCAAAACAGAAATTAGTACAACATGACGCGAACATCATATAAGTATGATTCTAATCGCAATTTGTCCTTAAAACATAGTCTACAGATCCACCGTAATTATTTGTAAGCAAAACTAAAGCACAATAGAACGCAGAAAAGATAGCTTCGATGATACTACAGAATTTCTAACATTACCATTCAATTGTTTGATTGTTTGTCTGTTTGTTAGTTTGTATTCTTGCCTGTTTGCTTGTTTGTTTGACTGAGTTGAATCCTTGTCTGTCCAAGATATGGATTCATTGAAATATGCATAACATCTTTTTTCCACACTTAATGTATCTCTTCCTTTATAAAATGATAAGATAGCATAGTACGATATTTGCCATTCCCCTTTTTGTGTGTATCATATATAGCTGTTGAGTACGTGGCGATTTCGTAACTTGTTGATTGGTTGATTGATTCACTGATTGGTTGATTAAGTTAATAAATGATTGGTGGTCATAATTGAAAGCTAAATTGAATGCTTGCGGTCTCCAAAAGTGAGCTTTTGTTGTTTTCATCTGTTTGTTGCAACTATGCATCTCAAACCAGCTACTAGTCTACGTATGCTATATGCTATGACTATATGTATACACTAGCGTAAAAGCATAGATACAGACAACACATACAATCAAAATTACACGGAAAAATATATCTTTAACCAAAAAATTCTCCAGTAAAGTATCCAAAGTATCCAATCTTTCAGCCCCCTTCTCCTTCAAGGATTGCAAATTTGTTTTGGAACTGTTAATTTTATGAATGCCAGTACACCACATGTCAGTAGTGTGCGTGCGGCTAACCCCTAGTGTAAGCTATGCAAACATAGCTACAGTTACGACACCACAAATCCATAGGAACTTTACAATGTTTACATAATGATAGTTTAGCTACGTTTACACCAAGAAGACAACTACACGACCATTCAAGCGAACATGCGTGTGAATAAGATAATTTTATTACAGCTTGTTTTATGCCTAACCGCATTTTTACAACTCGCTGGTTGTGGTTCCCTTTGGTACGCCCTCTGGGATTGGTCAGGCTGTAAATAAGAAAAGTTTATGGCTTTAATGAACGGTTACACCCCAAAATGTGTTGCCAAATGTTTAAATGTTCCCCTTAAAATTTCTCAGGGGAGCAACAACTTTTTTCACATCATTTCCGTCTGAAATGTGGATGATCGCTGACCTTGTTTACTAAACAGGAAAAAGAAACTAAACAATATCTGGCTTGATTTCTCTTATGAGTTTTAACACGTCATTTATGAAAAAAGTAGTATTAAAATTATTTCGTCACTGTTACAGCAGGCATTTCGTTCTCTGCGATCTATCTCCTGTATACTTTAACAACTGAATCTTGCAATGGGCGACAGGGAAAAATGATTTTGAAAAAACTGTTGAAAGTGTAGTTTACTATATATGACTGGTTTTGGTTATGGATAGATAAAAAATGATTAATTTGACTAGTGTGTTTGTTATAGCGTCTGTTTCAATTCCACTTGTTTCTTGTGTAAGGGTAGGGAGTCTTTGGCGACGTCCTCTTGATGGGCACCTATACTTCAGGCGAAAGACTTTTCGTTAGACGAACCAGTCAGGCCTACATACAAAATACCTTAGATTAACTATTGTATGATCGGACTAAACAGCATGCTAGGTAAGCATTCTAAATTAATCGTGGGGGAAAGTGAACAAAATTTCACATCGAAAAACATTTCCACCCTGTGAAATGTATATTGCACTGCTGTCTTTTGATGGTCGAGTCAATGCAAACTATTAGTATCATATTTTTATGATAACTTTAAAGACTTTTAAGAGAGGTTACCATCTACCACAGTACGCAGATTATGTATCTGTTCTAAAACATGACTTAGCACCATAAATTTGTATTCAAGAATAAATGAACACGTACATATTTTCTAGATCATAAGTTGCAAAGTTTTTTTTTCTCAAACGTAGAGACCGCTGTGTAACAGCTATCTTACTGTTGTGCAACGAACGTTTTATATCCAGATATTCCCAACTTTTTACTCTCAATTATGACATACATAAGTGTAGATTTAGGTTGTGAATATTTTCTATTTCTCTGTAATCTTTTTGTGCACAAACTGACGGAAAGAGTCGCATTTCTACAAAAATTCAATGATCAAAGAAAAGCATAGAACACCACAGGATAAAATGATAATTTCGTACAAGATTATTGTATTTTCATGCTGTTATTGTTGTTCTTTTCACACTTATCTTGGTTCCCATAGCATTTCTTATATTGGTGTTATCTGAGGTTCCTTGCATCATTTTCCCGTTTTACCCTTTCTTGTTAGGTGTCTATGAACACATCTATATGAAAATTTGCAACAAAAAACAACAACTGTTCTTTCCTTCATGATAAAAACAAAACGAAGACGTTGAAAATTAGGCATACTGTATATGTATGTTTACACAATAAGCAATGGAAAACTAGCTTTTAGGTATTCTAATAAGTATGGCGCAATAGCCTATCATTTCATGTTAGATACATTTCTTGCAGTAGCTGATACGTTTGGATTACTCTGTCCAGAATATGACTTATTATCAACACCAGGAAAGCTGAATGCGAGACTAACTCTTTCCTGACGTAGCGATGATCTATAAGAGTTTGAAATATTGTCTCGGTGTATGGACATACCCGTCTGAGTATGCGTCTTCCCGGCGTATACGTCTGTGGACTTATCCCGGCATATACATCTTAAGATTTATCCCATCAATGCACCCGTATCCGTACACATATCTTTCCTCCTTTTTGTATCATTCTCGGACAATGTTAGTCACAGAATTCATAGTAAAAACATGTTCCATGATGTATTTCATAACAACAATCTATTCGATGTCAACTCTAAAGAAAAAAAAATGCATTTTTCCTGATTTGAAATGTTTTGATTCACATTGATACAGACAGCACAGTACATTGTGCACAGTATTGTTTCAAGTAGGAAAACATGCAAATAGTCTTACATATAGCAAAGGTATAGGTTTGCATGTAGTTAACTTTTTTCCTTGTTTGTATTTTCGTGTATTTCTTTCCAGCGTTTATTTCTATTGTTTGAGCATTCCTTTACATAGTTTCGCCCACTCAATTTCTCTTACTCTGTCGTTGAAATTTTTGATTAAACGTAAAAAGTGAAAGTGCAGGACATATTAGACTTGTTTGGTGCTAATGCCCGGGAAACTTTTACTTCTTGTTATTTCTTAATTAGAAAAAGTTCAGCCTCATTTCTGGATGAGTTTTTGATATTGTAGCTATCATTATTTTGTAATCTGTTGGGGGATCCAATTTGTTTCTACTTGCTTGGCTCGCCAAGATGTGATCTGTCACATGTACGTTTTATCAAAAAAGTTTTTTCTATTAATCACTTAATCGTTTTTCGTTTTATCTTTTCTGCTTTCAAAGTAGAAGGCATTAGTGAAACTTTTTCTCCAACAGAAATATCACAAAGGTAGTCCAAACCTTTTATTACTTTTTAATAAATAATTCTCATTCAGTACAGACTTTTTTAATCCCACATTTTAACCCTATAACTTTTAAAAGGGGTGAAACTAAACAAAATGCAGGGTGCGTGTGTGTGTCTGTGTAAAAGAGAAATTGAAAATTCCTACATATTTATCTTTGCTCCATTTTTTCAATGCTGGCATTACCACGAAGCCTTACGTACAAAACTCACACCCTGTTCCTACAGAATTTTCACATTTATTACTATAAGAATGGTGTCAAATAACTTTTTTGCTCTCAGCACGTTGATTTCATTAACTTTTTCTTTCAAAATTAAATTTACGATTGTACTTCAAACATCAAAAACAACGCAAAAACTTTCCCTACATTTCCCCCTAGATTGTACCACACGTTTCTATAAGAAATATCACACATGATCACACATGGAGTGGTTCAATCGTTGTGTCTGTCTCTGCGGTGTCGCGATGCGAGGAGAGACTGTGATAGTGATAATAGAAGGGAGGTAGAACATTAAGATAAGACATGAAATGAAAGATTACTTAATTTCGGAACAATTCGGTGATATAGACAGGGCGGAAGGATGATACACTGATAGGAGTGCATCACTTAACTGATACAGAAAGTTGTGCGTATCTTCTTGCCCTTTCTAGCTTAATGCATTTGTTTGATACTTCACATCAACAATACTTTACAAGCTAATGCTTTGCCTTAGCGCTTAGACATAGAGTGACAATTTTGTACATTTGTTTCTTATTATCATTAGCAATGAGTCCCAAAATGACAAAGAGAGCCCAACATTAGATAGCTGAATGTTTGGTCTTCTATAATGTTCTCTTAGGCATGGTGGTAAATGAAATTTGAGGGAGCTATGTAGTCAGTGACACTTTTGGAGGAGAATACACGCAATGATTAATTCTTCACCGTTGTACATTTTCGTATGGTGTTAAATAGTTTAGATTAAAGTAGTCATGTTCCACATTTGTTCCATGTTTAAAAGATATGAACGCCACTGTATAAAAATGTATAGTTTCATCGATTAGACGTCTTATCATAGAGATTTCAAATCTGTCTTACTGTGTTTTCTTACATTTCAGAATCTCCATGCTAGAATGAAGAGAGAAGAAGATGGTACGAAGGAAACCCTGAGATGACATCCTGTTTACAACTTCAACGCCATTCATACCTTGTCCGCGTCTCTAGTTGACGTTGACCCTTCCATCTTGACCCTGAGCCTTTACAAAATTTCTCCAAGCAGGGCTAAACAAAGTGGTTGTTAGGTTGACCTTGATCCTGTGACGAACTAGAGGTCAAGTTCAGGCAGTGTCAGTTCATCCACGCCAGCTGTTGTAGCCTACTAACTCGCGTAGGCATCCTTTGTGTGTGTGTGTGTATATATACAAGCATGTTCACAACAGCAGGAAAGATGGACTGCCAAAACCTTCTGAACATAGGACGTTTCCCAAATCTCAGCATCTGTGCAAGTGTGTGGAGAAACAACAACATTTCAGGTGTGACAAAAATGTTTCTAAGTGGTATATCGTTTGCCTATCAGTAGCCTAAATTACGAGAATTAAAATCATGGCATATTTCTGTCCCTGCCATATTTGTGACTGGAGCGGGTTTTCTCTGTCATGTGTCTATTGTGTGTGTGTGTGTGTTGTGTGTAAGAAATTCATAATGTACGCCTGAAAAACCACTAGGATGAGGGTGGAATGTAAGGATGACATCTATGTCTGGTATATAATTAGATCTTCCTTTTTGATATTCGAGGTGGAATGTACGAAAATATGAGGCGGTACTCATATCTGTATATTCCATACACTGCACGTAGGAAGACATCCCGTGTGTATATAGGGATCAAACGAACGCAGAAGCAAGTGCAGGAAAAAACACACTTACATTCCTATATCCATATTCTTCACAATGTATAGTACATGTACAGTCATCACTATGTATACAAATTACGAGTTAAAAGTATTTTGTATGCAGCATAACGTTACAAAACTTTGGCAGATTCACTTGCTGCAAAAATCATTTCATGAGATTTCCCAAATAAGACCAGATATGAAATGTATGCAGAAAATGAATATACGAAGGCTAGAACGCTATCCTAGTTTGTGAGATTAAGAGAGAAATATGTCAATATTACAATAAAATTGTACCTGGTTTTATCTGTTGCTGATCGTTTATCATTCACGTTAGCATCCTTAGATGTCTCCTCCGTCTGAATAATATCGCCAAATTATTTGTTTTTAATCGCAGGAATTTCTGCATTCCCCGGATTTCTGACATAGCTATACATCAAACCAATCAAATTCAAGTTTAGATCGCTTCATTTTGGATTCTCCGATATTTGTGGGGTTTGAAATCATCAACATGAAAAATGAAAAAACTGCGGATTTTGTCACAAATTTCGAGTCAGCTTGCTTGTTAGACTTTCTTGGTTGTCAGATAATATATCATTCCTCTAAACTTGAGTTTTAAACACTCAAAACTTTGTATTGTCCAAATATTTGGTCATATACATGTGGGTACGTGTTTTTTTACATCCATACTGAGGAACGTTAGGAATGACAAAAATGTATAAAATAGCTTGCTGGAATAGCTTGACTGAAATGCATTCTCTATTTATGAATATCTGTCAACATTGATGAACAATAACACTAAAATATGATGTATCATCAGTGATTATAAAACATCCGGAGGTTCACAAGTTGCTTAGACATCAGAATGCGTATCCAGAGCTTGTAGACTGAAACTAGCACGATATTGACCCCCACAATCCCATGTTTACATAGATAAATATGTTGTTTCCTCAACACAGTAATTTTTTCTGGCGTCTTTGCTACAAATAAAATACCGATTATGTGTAATTCTTTTAATAAGATCATAGTTCTCTTAAAATACATTTTCGAAGGTAGATACAAGATGGGGGAGGGAATTCTTTTCCCGCCATTTTAGAATGGACATAAGAGAACGTCTATGAAAACCTCTACAAAAACACACCTGCTATAGTGTCAGAGAATCGTTCAACCTTTCTCAGATGGTGCCAATGTTTGACCCTTTTTGTTTTCAAATCTTATAACAAAATGAAAATGTACTTATGGTATGCAATAAACGTACAATATGCTGTATATGATATGGTGTGACGTCGACGATTAAAAACTCAATTCTAAATTCTAAAAACAAACACAAATCAGAGAACAACAACAACCTCAATAATTCAATCTTAGTAGATACAAACTGTCCTGAATATAGAATTGTACCATGTAAACAATCTTTAGGCCTGGGAGTTCTGCAGAGAGCTATGTTTTTACAGAAGGTAACGTTAACGTTAAACTACAGGAATCTCACATAACATGCAACGCCTTGCAGACACATGCAAAAATATAAAACATTTTATGACAAGGTATCAAACAACGATGAAGAAATTGATATCTGTAAAGCTAAAAAGGATATGATAGCTTTCTTGGTTATGAAGAGATTCCATTCTATATCGAGGAAATACATACGGTACACTATAGAATGCACACACGGAATTCATAAAAACAGCACAAAAGCTACATCACTCCATCAATGTTTACACAAAACCATTGACTGAAGAAAACTAGTAACGTTACGTTAATATCTAGATCATAGCAATTGAAATATCAAGAACTATACTATTTGATATAGATATTGAGGAATTCCAACGATAGTATCATGTTGTCTGTTGTGAGGAAATATGTAACAAAACATTTTATCCAGAAACAGCAAACAAATACACAAGACAACAAAATGACCTATCTTTCAGTGCTCCTCGCCTTTATAACTAATCATGTGTAGTCAACAGTACACAGCTCCAGTCATATTAGATATAACGTTATATAGAAACGTTTGTTTCATGGATTGGAAATTTGGAATGTATACATTGTATTCACAGGAAAAGTAACCACAGAGATATCACATGCCAAACAGGAAATGTTAAAAAAAACATGTCCCTTTCAAACATGTTATAATCCTAGTTGCATATATAACCATTATGTAATGTTAATTTTGTCAGATATGTTATTGAATTTTTTTTGTTCCGTTCACGTGAGTTGTTGGTGTCAGGGCATGATGTGTTTCCCCGACTGTGTGTAAACCCTACGGTACACTAAAGACGGATTATGAGGCGACATCCAAACCCCAACCACTTCCTGGTGCCCCTCAAAGTCAGCTAACAAGTTGTTCTAACAGTTGTGATTTAAGAGCTTTTGAAGCCTGCAAGCAACCCTGATATAAATTGTTAAAGGGGAAAGGGCCCTACTGTAGCTGCTAACAACCAACCATAAAATAACAACAGGAGGTCTCAATTTCTGTGGTGGAATCTTTTGAGAAGAAACAGTATTTTTACAAGATGTTGACACGCATTAGTTATGACTCAAATTGTTTATGAATCAAACGACAATCACATTTGATATCTCTTGAAAGTGTATGTATGCTGAAGTCATGTGTTGCTAACTATAGGTTGCAGACTGAAGTTTTGAAGGTGGTTGTAGTGATCATGAGTGGGTTGTTTTGGGGGCTTAAAGAGGCTATGGCGCTGGTTGTGGTTGCCTCTTTCTAGCCCCATGCTGAACTTGATCCTGACCTGGGCCTCACCATGGCTCCTGTGAAATTCTCCCACTATCGGAGTGACGTCACTAGCAGACGATTTTCACTCCTGAGGTCTCAGGTTTCAGGGCTACAATGGGTAAGGCTCGTGGTTCACTCAGTCGCCTCACCAAGCCTCGACCTACAAAAATAAACCCAGCAAAGTTCAAAAATCTCATTTTCGCTGTGTTTTATTTCTTTTGCGTCAGCCCTGACGGACAGAAGTTTTGTTCTTTGACCTCATCGGAAGCCAGAGGTTCTAAAAACGTCATTTTGTCATGGATTGGGTGCTTGGTTATTTGGGTAGAGTATGCCAAGAAAAACCCCATCCACACAGAGGTTGCCAGAGACAATTTATCACAGGTGTGAGAAATCTTGTCATAAGCACAGCCTGCATCATTCTTTGGTACTGTCGATCATCGAAAATTTTAATGACGTCATGGTTGAGGAATGAAAGGGGCGGGTCTTTTTACACAGTGATTGCATGCGACAGTATCAGAGACATTTATTACAACATAGCGAATTTCTTGAAGTATTTGGGCATGATCTTAACTCTTAGGTCACGTTCGTCTTTTTGACAGTTTCAATGACAAGGATACGTCTCAGAAATATTATAGTGATGACGTAACGGAGATTATGGAGGGTGTTACAATGACGTCATGAGATATGTAAACATGCCAAACATTCTATAAAGAAACTTTTGCCTTTTAGTTCATTTCTTCCTCGTTTCTTCCTGTTTGATATTTTCAACACGGTCTGGAATACAACGGACAGTGCGTTTCGTATGAACATAAACACGTTATAATTGTGTCGCTTGAATTATGATATAAACAAACAAGATGACAGTTGCAACGTTATGTACAAACCTTGTCATTATCAAAGAGCCTAAGATTTTCTATGAATTCGTTTATCTTTCCCATTTCCCATTTCTGTCTTTTCTTTCCACAATCCCCGGTTCCATTATGATTTTGTACCTTCTCAAAAGCCACATTCAGTTGCTGCTGCAAAAAGAACCATAATGGAAAAACGTAAGAATGAACATCTAACTTCCTACTCGTTGAATGGACTCGGCAAAGCTTTGTATGTTTCCTGAGAAAAAAAGAAAGGTACAAATCCCTTTAGATATGTGACATATCTCACTTCATGTTTTCTTTGGCTTCATCTTATATAGCTTCAGCCAACACCTCGGGTTTTTTTCTTCAAAGTTTATCAATTTGTTGTAACGTTACAGAAAAACTATTTGTCTTCCTACGCTACTTATTCATTTATCATACTGGGAAAAACTACAGCATTTTGTAACAAGTCAGTGTTTAGAGCCTATGTTGACCGACATATATTGACACATTCGTAACAAGAAAGATCAGCCGGACATGGTAAACAACTCTAAACGATAAAAAGTTTCATGTTATGAATTATATTCAGAAGATCGGGTGCTATATATAAGTAGAAGCTGTTAATAGTAGATGCAACAGTAATGTCTTGCGACTTTTTAAAGCAGTCGAAGACACGTCAGATAGGATATGAGAGAGAGGTTCGGTGAGTTGAAGCGACATATTGAGAGTTATTAGACCACCATGGCGTGTCTATTACCTCTGCTCCCCCTCCGACCCGACCTCAACCTAATATGGTCATGCCCCTTCCTCCAGCCAAGCCCTGCACCCAAACAAATTACTTTGGAGAACGAACTTGAACCCTCGCCCCGGCTTAACTGTACTCTACAGCCGTTATTTTCACACTCGGCAGCTGTGCCGACTTGAAAAGGTCTGGAATCGGGGCGTTGTCCAGGGCTAAGGGTCACGAGTTCTAGTCTCCTCGTCGCCTCAACTTGTCTTCAACGTAGCTGGCACTTACTGTAAATAATAATCCAACCTCCCTGGACGGTGGCGGAAAACTCAACTTGAGATAATGTCAGGAGACTGAAGCCTGAATCTATGGATTAAAGGGATTAGGTCCCATCTGTTGGAACGATTGTTGTCCCGTCTGTCAAATCCACGGTCAAGGGGTGACAACCCTATCATTAAGGCCAATTACGGCTTCTCAACAACTCCTACAAGAACCCAAAGGCTTATCCAAAGACAGACACACAAACACACAGAAGGTCTTGTATTTCACTGATATGACGACGACAAATATTACAATTTAAAAGTAGAAAACTAAAATATTAAGCTTCCAAACTGGACGTTCTTTTTTTCTTAAACTCTGTAGTTGTCTCTGTCAACTTCAATCGATGTTAACGTAATGGCTAATGACTATAGCAGTGGTATCTAAAGCAGTACAACTATATTCATTTCTCCGGTTGAGTTTAATATGTGTATTCCCAAAGAGAAGACCTGTTTTAGAGACTTGATAAACTACTTGATGACCAACACGAAAGGAAATCCTTTTCCTGGCACAAAAAAGTGATGATATCAAGTCTACATCGTGCTTTAAATACGCTTAGCGCTCAACCCACTCAACGGCAAAAAAGGCGGGAAAATCAACGGGTAACACAGTTCAAACTTCACCCGTAAACAACAGTTCATTGCGTGATTTACACAATACACATATTTTCAAACATAAGCATAAAAAATCCACTTTACCGTTACTTCTCTCTATATAGAATTCTTTTACATAAACGGTAGTTAAAACTAACATGGTGGTATATGAATATACGTATAAATTGATATGTTGACTGATCTTATACTTGTATTTATTCTTGTGTGTTTGTTATGGTAGAAGACTTTGTACGAAATACTTTTGACGTGTTGATTAAGTATTCTGTACATCTTGAGTCTAATTCTTAAAATCATTTTAGATTCACAACTCTTTTTTTTTCATTCAAAGGATGATTCCAGATCCAGACAATACGTTATGTACGTACTGTGGAAGTATGTTTGATATGATTACACTGGGAATGACGTCATCAGATGTCGCCGACGTAACAGACACTTCAAACTTTGTTAAAGGTAAAAGATAATGTAAGACAAAGAATGCGTCAGTCAGTTGTAGCAATACCCTCAACAAAGTTGTGTTTTAGGTTATGTTTTATCAAATAATGTAGGTGGTCTGTGTGTGGGTCTGTGTGTGGGTTAGTGGTAGTTATGTGGGTGGGTGGGTTTATGTGGGGTTGTGGGTTGGTTTGTGGGTTAGTTTGTGCGTGAGTTTGTGTGTGAATTTGTGTGCGAATCGGTGTGCGTCTGGGTTTGTGTGTGTGTGTGTGTGTGTGTGTGTGTATGTGTGTGTGTGTGTGTGTGTGTGTGTGTGTGTGTGTGTGTGTGTGTGTGTGTGTGTGTGTGTGTGTGTGTGTATGTGTGTGTGCAGTGAAAAGTATAACTCGAGAAGTCGTGGTTTCATTTTTACTTAGCTTCCGTTTTATTTTGATTGCAACATTCCTACTTTCCGACGTGTATGGTCAGAGGATATCATGATGACCACAGAAAATAGCCATGATGACCAGTCATGGAACTGACCACTGGCAGGTTCCCATATGTGGTCTGAAGCGTGAACTAAGGAAATGAATAAAGAAGTAACTACAATAAGAGGCTATCCGTATTTTTCGAATTTTTGTGTTTGTCACCTAACGTTAGTCCGACATACAAAACAGCTACACCCCCAACAAACACACACACACACACACACACACACACACACACACACACACACACACACACACACACACACAAACACACACACACACACACACACACACACATACACACTCGTATTGCCATATATCAATAAGGAGTGTGTCAGGTAACACTTTTAATCTGACATTGAATCCGAAAAAATAGGAAAGCCACAAAACAAAACAAAGGTAAACATCACAAAGCAACCATCTTTTTCAGAGACGTATTAGATATAATGTAATAATACATACATGTGAAATACTAAACGATTTGCTTTCTATTATAGGATAGGTTTTACAAAGTCTACAAAATGCTACCTACATTGTCCTAAACCAGTCCAGCTTGTGTGTAAAAGAGTTATAGATGTATGAAAGGGTTTCCAAATACCTTTAATTCTTTCCGGACTAACTTGTAATGAGAAGCATATTCACCTACACGCGTTAGCCGGACAATACAAGGGACAAGGCGGGGAGTCTATGAAAAGCATGTGATAGCTCTGGCCATACGCCAAACAGGAAACACCGGGAGTGGATCAACTAACTTCCTTCTTTCCTTCTTTCTTTCCTTCTTTCTTTCTTTCTTTCTTTCTTTCTTTCTTTCTTTCTTTCTTTCTTTCTTTCTTTCTTTCTTTCTTTCTTTCTTTCTTTCTTTCTTTCTTTCTTTCTTTCTTTCTTTCTTTCTTTCTTTCTTTCTTTCTTTCTGAAAAGACTAGGAAACATCATCGCTATGCCTTTTTGTCGAGATGTTATGTTCGACGTAACAACAATATAAACAACAGTACAGAGCAGTTCTAAATTATTCTACTGAAATAAGGAACACACTGAATTTTGAAAAGGGTATAAAAACTTTGAAGACAGAAAGTTTCCAGCAAAAGTTTTCAAATCATATGCAACAAATTGATCAAGTGCGGTTAGTTATTTATAACGCCAGAGTGTGTGACAAAACCTTTTTTTTTTCAAATAAGTGAAGAAGGATATTTGGGGAGGTCTCAGATCTTAACCACTTAAACAGTGGCGGACGTCTAAACAAATACCAAAGGTCACCGTGGCGTTGTTTTGGCTGTACTGACGTCATGACTCAAATGTTCCGAGAAAAAAGGAAGGTCACTCGTGATGTTCGTAGAAAAGTCATCAGTTGAAGTGCATGATATGTCTGTCCATTGTATCTGTGATTACTATTTTCTTTGGCAGTCAATGCATGAAAATCTTAAGACCAAAAATAACGATTCCATTTGTCTTGGACATGTAGAACCTTTCTTCGTTGCTGTGGTCCAATCCGTGATGGTAGAATTTGACATCAGCCATTCAAAAAAGATCCAATGTTTACAGAAATGTTGACCAAAATATTGAATTCGGATTATCACAAAAAATTGCCGCTTGCTCTCTTAAAGTTATTTTCCTAACTTTCCAGGCACTTTTCATCTTCTGGTATTACAAGCATCGAATAGCTTATGTCATAACTTCTCTTTGCGCTGATGATCTAAACTGAAACGTTTGACCGTTTACAAAACGTATCCAGTTGCTTTTCTACGATCGGAAAATCGCGACAGTTATGAGGAACTACATGTATGCGCTTCCACTTCTGTAAACAATAGACGGACTAAACTTTTGACCCGGCTCAAGCTAGCCCTTCTTCAAAAACATTTCCTGTCACGATTTCTTACAGTGGGTTGAGGTAATCTCTAACCTAGGAAGTATTCCATGACATTTCCAAGAAAACGCTTTGACTTCTATTCTTGCGTGGGTTTATGAAGTGCTTTGGTCAGGAAAAGCGTCGAAGCGAAGTGCCGCTCGCCTCCCCTTGACTGACCGTAAGCAGAGGAAGTGTCTCATACTGTGTTTATTCAGCTAGCATGACTCACTCGCTAGCCGTTTGACTTGACATCTGAACTTGTTCTCTTGTCAGTCTTACACACTCCAATGAGGGAAAAAGATCTAAAAGAATGATCTCCATCTCAGTTACATGTAGCGAAACTTTTTTTCACGTGGTGTTTGTGAATTTACGACATGGTCTTCGACGTAATCTACGTTTTGTACGAATAAGTCTGCCAGTCAAAAAACACACGCCCTCCAAATCCTGTAATGTTTTGCCAGAGTTCAAGGTAGTCATTTGAAGCCGCCCTAGCCGCCTCTCTCTCTCCAATCCTTTGTGCTCGTAGACCGGTGGCGACTGAATGGTAATGGTCTCCACAGGTATTCATCAAAGATCTTGCCGGCGGCCATGCAAAGTTAGGACAGAAAGGTTGTATAGGACAGACGTGTATGTGTGCTTGATATACATTCCTGGGGGCTGAGGTCCCCGCTTCTATATCACCTATATCTACAGATCTCTGCTTCACAGTATTCCGGATATCCGCTTTGCGACGGCGGACTTCAGATAGGAGAAAACTTTCTTTTTTTTCTCGGTGAACTTGACGGCTGGGGTTTTTGCCTTCAGGAAAGGCGGATAGGGTTTCACAATGGCAGTGGCCCTCGCTGTCGGTCCCCATACAGGGGTTTGATATCACCGTGCGCAGATGGCAGAGTGACCGCCGGGTCACCTGCTACGTGCTTCTATTCGGTGATGGCCCCCACTGCCCCTGCTAGCAGCCCCGGTCACAGCCACCATTACCCACCGTTATCACCTAAGCACGTTCAAAATTTGACCAAAACAAGATTTCTCCCAGACCTCATCTCTTAGGGTGGAATTGCATCAGCAAAGGTCTTGGTCGTTAAGAACTCGCAGCCTTCGTTAGCGCGGTCTCAAGGGGTCGCGAACCCTTCTCAACCAACCGTTCACAAAACGTGACATTTGTGGAGAGACATTTTCCCCCACTTCAACCTTTGCTTATTATTCCCCGACCGGGCATTACAAAACAACACCTCTCTCATTCCAATGTGGGTATCAATGTCTCTTTTTTTAAAATGAAAGTCATTTGACCATCGTTTACGTTCGTCAGAGTATTTCTCATTTCACCCAGGTATGTTTATTTCGGTTTAGTAATAATAAATCGTGTGGTAAGTGCGGCAATGAAGTCCACTAGCTATCCCTCATGTTTTGGGCTGGAGCTGGCGGGCGATCTCCGAGTCCGGTTTGGGTTAAAGGTGCGGGGGAATAGCGTGATTTACGGGCGCCAGGTCGGGGAAGAAGGACTCCTGGGTCAAGGCAAGTAGTAAAGATACCCGACATTTGGAAATTTCCCAAGTGACAAGGAAAAAAAGGGAAAAGAAAGGGGAGGCATCGTTGGGGAGTTCCCAACCTGATCGGGAGGCGCGTCCTGCCCAACCCCGCTAATCACAAGCACTGTTCTCCCTTTACAAGGAAAGACATTGCCACACTAATTAATCAGCATTAAGGAGAATTGGTTTAAAATATGTAATATCTGTAATGATTTATGTCCACGGTATGCGAACGTAAGCGTCGTGGCTGAATGCTCGGCTGCGTGCGCAAAATGAAACGACGTTGTTTAGTGTCCCCTCAGTATGCCTGCAGCGGCCGGTGCCTCACGCAAATGCACCTGCCCATTAAAAACGCTCGAATGGACAGTGTCAACCCTGGCATCCGAGACATCTTCATCTCTTCATGTAAATTATGGCCAGATTTTGGCCTCTGTGACAGTACACTCTCCGATTCCCGGCTTGCAATGGGGAGATAGGGGGAAGAGTGATGATATTTCCGCTATCTGTGAGAGGGTACCTTGTGAAGGGACGGGAATGATAAAATTATGTCATTGTGGAGAGTTGTGCCTGGGGGATTTCTTAGGAGAGTGCGCGACAATTTTGAGCACAATTTCCCGACGTGTCCCTCAAGTGCCTTTTTTTCTGCTCGCGAGAGGGGGAAATTTTGATGAAAATTGTCGCGCTTGGTGCGACACGACGGCACGTATTGGCGACTGTCCCTTGGGGGAAGGACTGTCACTTTGTCATGTATACACTACAAGATGTGGAAGGAACGGGGTACCCCTTACGTTTGTCAGCGTCAGGTGGGTTTAGCCACCTGCTGAGCTGCGTCGTTACGTATGCAGCGCGACTGTCGCGCCGTGCCACCTTTAGACGCAGCGCCACTGTCGCACTGTCATTCCCCCTGTTTTGTATGCATGGCGACCGTCGCGTTGTCACCTCCGCTACCACCTCTACCCCTGAGGCTTTGTCACCATTCATCTCATCCACCTGCAATTTTATGTTCAAATATATTTTTGACAAGAAGGTGATGCTTGGAAGCAGTCAAGGAGAGATTATAAATGTCAGCAACAGCAGTCATGTGCGAAGATCATTAAAATCAATTACTCTTGGACACAAGCAATGTATATACATATACACGGCGGGACTAGAGCGTTGCTATGTGTATGTTTTATTATGTAGTTTGTATAAGCGCGGTAAAAAATGTAGCCCGAATAAACATGGCCTCCGCCCCGCCAACCCAGGTCGCGCGACCCACCCCCGTGTGTATGGCTGCCATTTCCGCGCGTTCGGGAAGATGGCGGTGATTGACAGGCCATTTGCACGACACGGGGACACGGCCAGAGAAAAATATTCCCCACTGAAATCACAGGGGGACAGGTGCGCACGGTCATACGGTCACGTGTGTCGGCCGAGCTGCGGAGAGAGCCGGGCTCCGGTCCACTCATTAGGCGCCACTGTCATCCGGCGATAATACCGGCATTCAGAGCCTCCGAGCGTGACTCGTGCACATTATTGTCGTGAAAGGGGGACGGAGCGAGCCGGATTAGATCCACTTTTTTACAACCCCGGGACAGACGACACCAGAGCCATTCTCTCTCTCTCAGCCAACGAATTCCCGCCAAAAAAGCGAAAGTGAAGTGCGTCCCAGCGCGCCTTGGATACGCCGGCTCCCGCGGAATCGATGCCGAAATATAAATTTTAATCCAATTACGTTGCTTGGCGCGAATGGAAGAAAAGTAAAATCCATTCATCACCGACGCGCCAATGTTGAGTAATTAGCCGCGTGGAGTATTTAAAAAAAAAGGGAACCGTTGAACTAGAACTTGAGGGAAGACCGTGAAGCATCACGGGTCGAGGTCGCTCCCACAATTCCTCCTGGCCGCCATCTTTATATTTTTCAATTATGGACATGTTGGGTCTTTGTTCATAATATCTGTAAGTTATATCCATCTAACCCCCAAGCCCCAGTCGCAGCTATGTCTCGTCGAAAGCAGGACAACCCGCAGCCTCGGAAGAGACTACTTGAACGTGAGTTTGGTTCCGTTGTTAGTGGGGGGCGGCGAGTGGAAGTTGGAGTGCGGGTGTGTATGTTGGGTTGTGCGGAGAGTGTGTTGGACAGGGCCCCACGACAGTTGGTCAAGTGGTATGGTAGTGGGCATGATGGCGTGTCGCCTATTGAGACAGTGTTGACGTGCAGCCCGCCCGTGCTACAGCACACCTTGTCCGGCCTGTCACCCCTTGGACTTGCTTTCTCTCCCCACCACTGGGGGCACCCTTAACACAGCTCCTCCCCCTTAAGAGTGCAGGACCCCTGAAAGTGAAATTTCTCTTGTTTTGGTCCCTTTTTTCTCTGGTGATAAAGGGGTTTGTAGCAGCCCGTGATCTTTTACCCCTGAGGGCATTCCAAACAGTCGTGGACTTGATTCTGAGATCCGGGCACGTTCGCGCCCACTTTGCCAGTACAATGTGTGTCGCCCCAGTGTGTGTATATCCTAGAAACAGTACAATAGTCTTCAAAATTGTATAACTATCCCTTGCTGTGTACACAACGGGGTCAGTGGCCCCGACGTCCTTTCTGAAACAGAAGACGTAGTTCAATTAGATTGAGTGGCGAGGATATACAGGCCATTGTGCACCTCACGCCATCTTGAATTGTGCATGGGCGCTGTCCACTCGGAAATTTTGAGAATTTTTGTCCTATTTTGTCCTTTTGTTCTCTGCGGGACAATGTTGACTCCAAGGTTAAGGCTATGTATTCTTATGTGACCCGCCAGGTTCAGACGGAGTTATTTGAACCTTTTCAGACGGCGGGCACTAATTTTTGTTGTTTTTTCTGGCGTGGCGCGGGTGGCGTAGCCAGGCGCTCACCTTTGTTGGACACTGCTGTCGCATTGCGGAGCACGGGTTGCGCCGAAATCTTCGAGAAGCGGTTTGGAGATTTTTGGAACTAAGAATTGTAGTGTGATTTTGGAATAGTTGGCAGTCAGGTTTTAATTTTCCGTCTGAGTCTTGACCTTCGTGGCTGCCTTTCAAGAAGGGAAAATGGCCTTTCAGCCGCTTGCGCTGCCATTGTGGACGGAACATCACTGTGGCTGCACTGGACATGAGCGGGATTCCGGCGTGCATCTTGACACTTTTTCGGTTTAAAAAAAAAAGGAAAAGAAAATCCTCATCCAAAACTCGGTGTAGACTTAAAATCCAGCAAAAATCGAATCGAGAGTTCGCCGGACTGGACCGCCACGCAGGTGCAGCGGTCATGTTTCGCGAGAAATCTGCGTCACGTACGGTTTCTTCTACTCTCGGTGCTAAAAACGGAACGAAAGAAATTGTCTAGCCACTGACGTTTTTTAGCCTCGCCATTTTGGCTGCCTGATTTGTACTGAGTTTTGCTTCTAAGGAGGCGCTCGCAGTATACCAAAGGTCAACGATGGCGGCTCGGAACGTGGCTGACACACTGGGATAAGAATCAGAATGTTACATTTCAAAGGTAAACAAGCAAAATAGCAGAAAGGAATTGAAAATGAGCGCTGACAATAACAAATGGAGAAAAGTGTCCAGGATTTGACCTTGCTGTGACAAGGTCAAGCTTGAATTCTGCAGGCTTCAGTAGTACGTGACCTGCAGTCTTACTAGTTGGCCTGGAATTAATCCCGACCTTGGGGTAGGGCCGCAAACAAAGGGATGGGCCTTTACAGACGGACAAAACCCGGGCTATTTTCAACCCCTTTACAGTGTACAGGTGTGGTCTAAGTCAAGATGTAGGTCGCAGATAGTTTCCAAAACTAGTACAGGTAAAAGTGCTTTCTTGGAGTACCTTTAAACTACCCTACATATTATGTACGCACAGCCAAACACACACAAGAAAGCTGTAGAGTGGCATATTTTTGGTGTACACCTTACGTTCCGTTCCGCGCCATGTTGACTTTCTGGACATAAGTCTGGCCAGTTTGTTGTGACTGCGTGTGTGTAGATGTGGAGTCAGGTCTCCCTCAGGCTTGGCAGTAACCATAGCGCCCCAAATCCAAGGCTAGGGTCCTTCAGTTTCTGGTAACCTTTTGATAAGAGGGCGTTATTGTGCTTATATGTGGGGTTGCTTTGCCAATGTAATTATGTCTAGATTATTTTGTGTACGACACTGGTGCCCAGAAGGTCAGACAGACATATATAATGTGAGAAGGTGTCTGTCACTTTGTCCTGAGGCTAAGAACAAAGAAGCACGTAGACGACCACTACCCTTTGTAAAGAGCACCTGTGATAATGGAAGATATGTCAAAGGGGGCCGCCGCACCTTGGCGACGGTGCGAGGGAGCTGTCCGAACCGTAGTGGGCGCGGGCGGCGCGGCCGTGCGGGCGCAGTCGTGGGCTGGCCGCCCGTGGTTGTTGATAGGACACAAATGTCTGGGTAAGAAATGCTTTCCTGGTGACCCCTCATACCGAAGCGCAACCCTGTCCGAGTCATGTGTCTGAAAACGCGGCTCGGACCGGCGGGAAGGAAAGCCGCGGGTCCGAGGAGCTACGTGACTCAGCTATATAAGGGCCGCTGGGCCCGGTCCCTGCCCTTGCACTTGAGACAAACACGTATTTCTGCAGCTTGTATGCATTCTCAGGTTTCGCCCCAAGTTCACCCTGGCTGAAGCTGGCGTGGGCGAACCTCCATCACGTACCCAAACACTGCACACCACTCCGGATGTGACATGTCCAGTCTGCCGCTCCTGCCGGCCCGGCCGGCCAGCGCGGCCAGCGGGTATTGGACAGGGGGGCCAGGCCGGTGTCTGGTGGCTGCAAAGGTCAGCCCTGTGGGCGTTCCTTAGTCTAAATTGAGACAGAACAATGCCAAGAATGTGGTTCAGGTTCAATGCCAGGAGGGGCCTGTATTTTGTTGAAGACTAAACTGGGTGCCACTCAAAAGACACCAGGCACCTTTGTGGCCTCTCTCATTCTTCCCGAGGTGGGATGCACAAAGCCTCGGTGGGGGTTGAAAAGACATAATGGTGCCAAGGGTTTCCTTAGACCAGGGTGGTGAAGTTGAAAGCCTCAAAACACAGGGCTGACCATGCAAAAGGGGGTCATGGGAAAAGACAAGGGTGTTGAACTTGTCATCTGATAGACCATTCTTATGGTCCCTTTCAAAGCCAATGGTAAGCCACCCTTGTGCAGTCCACATTGTTTACAGCGGCAACAGCCTCGGCAACCAAAAACCCCCGGCACTCTTAGCCAGGCTTAGCACAGGAGGGTAAATGGAAGTAAAGTGGTTTATGTGTGGCATGTCTAGCTGGAAAAGCCAGGTGTGCTGGCAGAATTATTCAGGCCCTCGTGCCGTAATGAGAGAACCGGGCGATTAGATTGGTTGCTGACCCCGCTGGCGCAAAAGAGACAGAGACGCCATCCCCCTGTGTAAACATGCCAGGGTCAAAGCCTGGCTGAAGACATGTTTACAGGATGTGGAGTGAGACCTTCAATCTATATGGCCAGGCACGGGCTGTGCTTTTGTTTCCTGATAATGGGCTCTAAGACCACCTGCCCCAGTGCTGATTGGAGTAGGTAATTTCATTTGTGTGGAAGATGGACAGTCCTTGCCCACCTTACACAAAAGGACAGGTGTGAGAGGATCATCCTTTGTCTGACCACTAATTCAAGGCCATTGCTTCCCTCTGGCTGAATTAGGAAATTCAAGAGAAAAAAGGAGAAATTTCGCTGATTTTTTCAGTATGGTCAGTATGGAGGTCAAAAACACAGAATCAAACAAAACACGGCCAAGAAAATATCTATTGATTAGAACGAGGTTTGTTATTAGTAGGGTTGTCCAGATATCACATCAGCAAGTCTGACGTACCAAATTGGAGGTGACAACAAGGATTATGCCATTGTCTCTGCACAGAGAGATCCCTCGCTATGACCGGTCATAGATGGCTGAATTCGCTCGGAAGCAGAACAGCAATATGGATCTCATGAATGTCCCTGAATTGTAATGGCGGCGTTGCGCACACAGACCAAGTGCGCATTGTCTAGATGCCTTTCTTCTTGGATTCAACATTGGTCCTGACCCTGGCCTTGGCTTTTGCACCCCTTCACCAGTTGAAAGAAGTCCCTTTGAATTTAGTGAGAAAAGGTATAAGCTAGAGTGACTTTGGCGGTGATGTTTGCTTTTGGATGTGGCGAACGTGGCTTGAATAGTGGCACGGGCGCTGATCCCGTAATGGCGGACAGAGGCACCCAGGGTGATGCTCCACCACACGGTGTCCACACTCTCTCTTTCCCCCAGTATTTAGCCCAAATATCAGGGAGTGCCTGCTGTTTGGAAAAGTTTGCAGAACTTTTGTCTACTTTGAGGTAAAAGTTTGAGAGGAAAGTTGGGTCATGAGAAACAGATTAGAGGAATGCAGAGCTACAGTGGTTATGTCCAGGTTGGTGAAGATGTTTTCTTATGGAAATGGCATGGCGGCACACGCCAGCGTATACTCCGGCAAATCGCGTGGGATGTGGACACTGTACCCGCGCCAGATTTTGCGGTTTGCCGCCGTAGTTCGGAATGTTGGCCTTTTTTTTATCATTTCTTTTCCTAGAGAACAAAAAGAAGGAAAATTTGAGAAATCACCACAGGTCAAAATCATAATAAAGCCGGTAAATCCTTTTGTATGCCCGCATGTGCTAACTAATTTACAGAATGGAAGGGCCTATTGTCTACCTCGTACATAATACAAAGGAGTTCCCACAATTTAATTGGTCGCTGATACTCTACGTGTGTAGCTGACGGAACTGTGCATTCCGAGAGAGGTGGCTAGGACCAGGATGATGGAATGAGATGAATGTGTTGTTGGGAAGTGGGAACGTACGGAATACGTGTGATGGGTAATAATGACGTGCCAGCGTCAGTAGCGTGGCAATGGCGGCATCGCGTTCCCGGCTCACCATGCTTTGTATGTACACAAATCTTGCGTTGTTCGTTGTTCGCCTTTTCTTTTGGCTTCGGCGTGTGTCCCGAACTTTCCGTCGGAGGGGTGGTTTGAAGAAACCTGACGGAGAGTGAAGGAGCACACCTTGACTTAACAAAGACCCAAATCTGCCGTTTTTTTGTTCTTACGTGTAAGCGCTCCGCAGGAATGGCGGCACCTTGCCCAGCATGCTGTAATGTGCCACATCTCCTGCCATTTCTATACAGGAATTTTTTCCGTTGTTAAGATGGCGCCACACGCCTTCCTGTTCCGCTGAATGTGTCGGATATCTTGAATCAATCTTAAGACATGGGTACTTGCTTAAGACGTCTTATTTCTTGTGTAGCTCTGTGAGACGTATTTCTTATTTCCACTGTAAAGGCTAAATGCGAAGAGTTAGTGCGGAGAGCGTGAGAGTTTTTTTTTGCGGGGGATGCGGACGTTCCTTATTCTAACGGAATGGCATTTTCTTCTCGTTTTTTTCCTGCAGCCCAACCAGACCACGACTTGCTGACTTGCGGGGAATGCCAGACCGACTTCCCACTTTCGGACATTCTTCTTTTCATCGAGCACAAGAAACACTGCATGACTCCGACAGATGGCCACCTGGAGGAACGGTTAGACCTGGATCGCTCACGCAATGCTACGGAAAAACGGCGTGCCCCAACACCCATCAGCGTGGGCATCCAGGTCGGACCGAGCGAAGACCAACCAACGCCCGAACAGAAAGCACCAGGGGGACACAAAACAGGTGACTAAAAAAAGGATACATCTTACTTCGCGTACGCCGTGAAACGATTACTCCTCCACTTCTCTGTTATATTTATCTATGTACGGGATAATGATATTGCTTGCTTAGTCAGAACAAATTCTGTTTATTCGTAATATAATTTCTTTACTCACTTTTGGGACTAATTGCACTTGTACTTGAAGCAAAGCCGGGAAAGTATATGCAGATGCACCCATCTAGTTGAGCGCTTGATAAGATCAGAAGAAACACTCTACCCAATTTTAATTTGTAGCTGTCATGAACTTGGAACTATCTCCACTGGGGTGGCAATATTTTCAAGTTCTTGTTTATCTGTCAGATTAATCTGCTCTTCATTGTGCTCTGGAAGTCATTTATACAGTTGATTTGAATATCAATGCAGGCAACGTACAGCGAGGTCAGGGTTTGCTCGTGCCTGTGCCTTTCAGCGCTTTTGTAGTGCAGCCGCGTGATTGGCTGCCGGGCCCGTCCTCGTCCATTTCTGATCCCGTCCCGTCGCATTGGAGATTCTCGGGTGATAATTTTTTCGGGATTTTTAGTCCACATTTATTAAGAGTGAAATGCCAAAGTGGCCATTTCTCTGAATATCAAATGACAACCCATCTTTGAGAAGGACTGCACTTGCAGGTGCTTTGCCAGCCTTAATGCCCATTTTCAGGCGAGCAATTTTCTTTGCAATTTCGTAGTGCTGAAGGCCAGCCCGCTGTCTGAATTTGTAAATAGAAGTTCGGGCAATAACCATGAAATTGGAGCATACGGCTAACTCCTCAGAACGAAGAGCCATTTGTGCTGTGGAAAAAGATGTGCTGAAGAAACAGTTTTTCCCTTGTCCCCCCCCCCCTTCCCCCAATACATCAGAGACTCAGAGTAATAAAAGTCTTGATGATGTTATAATTACATGACAAAATGTAAGAAGAACAAATTTCCACATTATTCCTGGAGTTATTTGATTTTACTTTCCCCCGTAGCCGTCGTTTTATTTGTGACTAGGTGATTTCGTGAACAAAATGATGATTCCCTTGTCTGTGATACTGTGCAGGAAGAACCGCGAACATTAAATGGAATGGATGAAAAAGGGGGGGTTCCTGTATTGTGGGGTGTAGAGGGATTGAGGGCAGGTGGTTTGTGCTTTCTTTGAATTAATGGTGTGTCTCAGTGAGCAAACAGTGTGGCGAGAGCTGTGTTTGTCCGAGCTTTTAGGTGGGTAGGTTCGCCCGCACATATCTCGCCGCGCTGTCCCCGCAGCTGGCGTTTGTTTCCCCGCCGAAATTTCGCCCCTGCTGACCAAGGGTGTCTATGAGGGGGACTGCGACCTCCCGTGCTTTGATCTCCCAGGCATAGTTGTAGTGGGGGGTGACTCCAGACCTGACCTTGGACGTGATGTAATTACGTGACTGTTTGTGAAGTTCAAGTTCTGGCTGGGACCCTTTGTTTGCCCATAGGTCTGTGTCTGTCAGTGGCTTGAACAGCCTGCTTGTTTTGCAGGTGTCAAGTTTGGACATGATGACCCGGGAAGCCTGGCCTGGCTTTGTTTTGCTTGCCTTGAGTCCTGCTACCTCCCAGTAGTTTGGAGAAGTTTGGAAAGTTTCTGAAACTTCCCAACGGTGTGTGTCTGTGTTTGGGCTGGCCCCGAGCTGCCCCGGCATAGACTCACGTCCGCCCTGTCCACTCTGAACCTTGTTCGGATTTTGCGGGTGGGGGATGTCTGTGGCACTGGCTGATTAGCATGCGGGGCACGTCAGTAGAGGTCGTCGCCATGCCGACCAAGGTCAAACCTCCCTTTTGCTGGGCTTTCAAGTATGTTAGTCATTAATGGCCACTGCTCTGAAAGGAGTCACAGGTCACAAATAAGGTTGCCTGGTGCAGGCACCCAGCCTGCTTGATTAATTAATCCAGCTCACCCTGAGACAGACAATCTGGCCAGTTTGTTCCCCATTGTAGCCAAAATTCCTCCATCTCAGAAACACGTCCTGACACAAACGAGACAGGCCAGGCACCTTGTACTCTGCCCGTGGCCACTAGGGTATCAGGGTAGGGCAGTAAGGGTTGGGCTTCCTGTTGAGCTGCCCTACCGATGGCAGCGGGGTAGGGACATCCTTTTGTCATCATTGTCAGACCCAATTTCCTTCTCGGACTTGCAAGTGGCTGGCAAGAAATATGGGGGGGAGTGGTGGTAAAGAGATTATCATCTGCCAAGTCACCAATGCCTCGTATGTCACCATCAAGTTAATAAAACTGTTAGCATCAATTAATGTACTGTGGAGACAACAAAAAAGGGCTATTAAATGTAGGTAAGGTGGGGAGATTTATATTTAAAGCCTGGTTCCCATCAAGGTGCACCTGACAGTGATGTGTAAGGTGCTGTGCCCACCTACAGGGAAGTGGTCCGCACTGTCAAGTATACGCCACACGTTGGGCTATACGACAGTGACAAGTGCGCTTCCCTGGTACGGCAGTACAACACGTTTGGCGGTAGCGCCGACTGCGGTTTCGAGTTACGCCGTGAAAGACGTGTGATAAGTTTGCGTCCCTCTCTCGTATCCAACGTCAATCAGCGGTCTCCACTCGCGAGGCTCGCTCCCTACCAAAAGTAACCGCCATCTTGTAATAGTGTAGTTTACCGTTTTACAGGCTTACGTGAATGTTAATTGTGAAATTTATTATAAGAGGAATAATTCTAAAAGTCACATTAAGCTTATTGTGAGATCTATCAAAGGAAGGGCGGTTTGCCATTATTATTGTGTTAGGTCCTCAGAGAGATCTTTGTCATTTGAAAATGTTAGCAGTGCCAGCTCAAGTTCAACGTTATACCATGATAAACAGTACCTTTGCGGTTGGGGGAGACGCGGCTTTTTACAGTGTTAATTTTCATTCCATTCAAATGACAAGATTTACGACGCGTTCTCCTGCTCATTAGTCTAATTTTTTAATTGCAACCCGAGATTTGCCGAAGTGTTTAAAAATGAAGTGAGGTGTTGTCTATGTGGGAGGTAATAAATTATTATAATTATTTTGTCAGCGTTCGTCAGGCTCCGCTCGGTGCCGTATTTGGAGTGGAGAGGGACCATTAAACGTCGGACCACTCTGTTTTCATCTGCCAGATTCAATGAAGTGGACCATAAAGCCATTACCGGTGACTCCAATTCCTGCTGGTTTAATAAAGTTTCATCTGCTGAAGAAGCTGTGAAATAGGCAGGTGCTAACATTTCCTGACTTTTGCCATGTATCATGGAAATGTATCGGCACCCCAAAATTGGCTGGCGGGATTGGGAAATAATTGGGTGATATGAAGGGAGCCCCACTGTCCAGGGGCTTTTGTCGGGGAGACGGATCCGACGCGACACCTGCAATTCGGGATCATTCAGCGGGGAAATGCTGAGTATTGACCCCTTCCTTCCAGCTGAATATCAGTAATTACCTGGAGGAAGGCTGGCTAGCTTGTGGTGTTGAGTAGCTGACCCATGTCATTGATCCTACTTCAGTATTGATCCTCCCAGCCTGGTTGTATTCCAAGCAGTAGGTCTGGAGACCCCTGCTCCTCTAGCCTGGCCACCTATCGAGCGCAGCGGGAGACCTAAGGGGGGCTCAACTGGAATGCTATCAGAAGCCTCCCAGCAGATGGAAGGACACAGCAGTATTGAACTTGGCTTTGTAGTGGCTCCATCGACCCCGGCTTTGTCCACCAAGGCCCCTTCTGTTTCCTGGCAGAACTAGATCTGCCTTTGACATTTTCTGAACTTGTCATGTTGGCATTTGGTGGCTAAAAGCATGGGCTGTCTCAGCCTTGTGGGAAATGCAAAGTGCTTCGGGGACCGAGAGCCCAGGAAAGTCCCTCCAAATGTCATGTAGTGGGATAGATTAAAACCACCATCTCACGATGTGGGCCTGAGATGAGTTGGTAGTGGGGCTTAAGGTGAGAGGGAGGATTGTGTCCCCGCCATTAGCCACGGCTATTGAATACAGGTTTGTTTGCAGGCAGCGGGCCATAAAGGGGGTAGCAGAAAATGTATGGCATGGAGCAAGGCCCCTTTGTTTTCATGTTGGCACCATGGTCATGGTCACGGATGTGGCAGGAGGGCAGATGATTTTCCCAACCCTTCTGTGAAACATACACAAAAGATTGCCCATAAAACCTCACACAAGATAACAGGGAATAAAGCATGATTTGCGGCGAAGGTGTTGCAGCGAAGATGACTTTTTTGGGGGAACGTCAGACCGCGATATGCTAAACAGGAGGACGGGGGTATCGCGTTACACGGGAATGGACGAGGATATGATAGTTGCCTGTCAGCCACTATTAGTCATCCCCTCCTCATAGTTTCAGGGGTTTTTGTCACTGCCCGGCAAAGTGTCACTCTGTCAAGTTTGAACCTGGGTCCCTGGCCATCCCAGCAGTCCCTTTCAGTCAGTGATCCATGCGCTGTCACTGCCTGGTGCAAAAGGTCACGCTCAGTATTCAGGCCGCATAAGACTGACGAAGAAGTGATAAAGATTAGACGTTCCCCAGAAATCAAGATGCAGGCAATGAAATTTAGACTCTTGCCGCACATCTATGAATTTTCCGGTTCGTTTAAGCTGCAAATCTATCCTCGCTTTCCCTTTTGACCATGGGACATGAGTTGTGTATCTGAGGGGTGCGTATGTATGTATGTATGGTTGTTGGTGAAGAGTCGAATAGTTTGAGTGCACTGAAGTAATTGTGTCTTTTTTTTTCTTTTTTGCTACAGAATCATCAGAACCGAAGACCTACATCTGTACAACATGCAAGCAGCTGTTCACAAGTGCCTGGTTCTTGCTCCAACATGCCCAGAACATGCACGGGATGCGTATCTACCTGGACGCATCGACCGGCTCCAGCCCAAGCCTCTTGCCACCCAGCGTAACGCCGGTGAGTTCCAGTCCTCTTCCTGTCAGCTCCAGCAATACAATCACTATCGGCACCGGGCAGCCAGCACAGCGTATTCCGCTCACGCCGCCGACCAACAGCCCGTTTGCCATGATCAGAAGCCCCTTCCAACAGCGGGAGCCTCTGGCTGAAGAAGTACTTCGGAGCCCACACGCACAAATCCGCAGCCCCATGATGGGGGACCAGGGGGGTCCGGAAGACAAAATGAGGGGTCACCATCCGCACCACCCTCACATGATATTCCCCGGGATCCCTCCCGACAGGTTGGAATGGGAGAGAATGAAAATGGAGGGTAGGATGCCGGGGCTACCGGAGGCCTTCCCTCGGCTCGGGGGACCATTGGGGTTCGCCGAACAGTTTGGGCACCATCTACAGTTTGGGCTGGATCCGACACAGGCAGACATGGGCCTCCCGACGTACTCCCAGAAGCTGCGCCAGCTGGCTGGAACCCAGCAGCAAGGGGCAGGGGGTGGATCAGGGGGAGGGGGGAGCCCCCCTTCCTCCCCCAAGAGAAAAGGGGGCGGGTTCATGAGGTACATGCCCTTTCATCCAGGCTTCAAGCCACCATTTATGGGGCCAGGGGGAAACAGTGGGCCGGGAACACCCGGCGGTCCACGCGCTCAGTCACCTTGCAAGCCGAAATCTTGCGAGTTCTGCGGCAAATCCTTCAAGTTCCAGTCCAATTTGGTGGTGCACCGGCGGTCGCACACGGGAGAGAAGCCTTTCAAATGCAACATGTGCGACCACGCATGCACCCAAGCCAGCAAGCTCAAACGCCACATGAAGACCCACGGCAAGGAGGGCTCGGGTGGTCTCAGCAGCCTGGAGGACGACCAATCAAACGCCAGCACCCCAGAACCGGGATCCAGCTCGGGCATGAAGTCTAACATGGGGTCTTTTTTAGGCAATGATCACTGTGACGACTTCATGGCCCCGAACGGTGAAGACGGGGAGAGCAATGCAGAGTCCAGTGAAAGCCACGAGACAGAGGGCCATGAAGGGAGCAACCAATTAAAAAGTGGGGGGCACTCTATGTTGGGAGAGGTCATGGAGGACATTGGTCTGAATGCAATCCATGAATACAATGAAGCATATCAAGCAGCCATGGCAGAGAAGGCTCACCTCAGCCGTAAGCCCCTGGGAGGGGAGCCCATGCCGACAGACGGGCACTCCACTCCCGACGACTGCCCAGAACACGAGGAGGAGGAGAACATGACCAACCACAGCAACGACGTGCCAGAAAACTCTACCAGCCCTCCTCGCGGTCGCCGGGAACCCAACATGGACGTCATCCTGTCACCACTCAAGGAAACTAGCGTCGCTGTCCAGCAGCAAACGAAACGGATCAAACTAGAGCCGGGCCAAGACAGCCCTCACGGCCTGGACATATACTCTCAGTGGCTCGCCGCACATGCTGCCCCTAAAGACATTCTGTTCGGCTCCACGGCCATACCCAGCCCCATGCACGAGAACGGCGGGGCCGACTTTGGTGGCCTGAACCCCCACCACGACTCGGATGGTGGCACCTCCTCCGTCAAGTCGGACACCAGCTCGGTCCAGACGCCCTCCACGCCCAACACTCCGGGACGACCTCCCAAGGAGGGCAAGAGCCGGAAGGACACCTGCGAGTTCTGCGGCAAGCAGTTCAAGAACTGCAGCAACCTGACGGTGCACCGCCGCAGCCACACCGGCGAGAAACCATACAAGTGTGAGATGTGTAGCTACGCCTGTGCCCAGAGCAGCAAGCTGACACGTCACATGAAGACCCACGGGCGGGCAGGTAAGGAGGTATACAAGTGTGAGATATGCGAAATGCCATTCTCTGTTTACGGTACAATGGAGAAGCACATGAAAAAAGCTCATGGAATAACCACTAGTGGTAGCATGGGCCACGCCATAGGCGGGGGTCATGCTACAAATAGTGCTCATAGCAATAGTACTATCAATCTCGGTCCACAGAGTGAAAATGTGGAGCCAAAATGGCTGGTCAAGAATGAAGATGTGGAGCCATCTAATGGCTCATAAAAAAAGAGATATCTATAAGTTTGTGATATATATGCAACACTACCTATGCTAAAGCTGTTTCATGGTCAAACCATGCAGCAAGCAGAAGATATTAAAAAGAAAAAGATTTTGTATCAAACTATTTATATTCCCTATATGCGTATAATTATGGTTAAAACCACTGTTATATTGTTGTTCAAGTTGTGTATGTTTGCAAAAGTTTATTTGTGCAATATTGATAAAGGTATAATTTGCTTTACTTTTCTACAAGTTGATTTCCTTGTTAGTACAATTTTATACAGTGCGAAAAAAGGCATTGAAAATTTTTTTAAGAGAAGTTGTAAAGAACTGAGAAGACAAAAAGCAAGAAGGGTATAGACCCGGCAAGGCATGAGAGTAAAATCAGGGTTCATCCAAGATGACCAACACTACGAACAGGGAAAATAACTTCACATGGTACGTAGTACTAGTGAACTGAATACTGTCTGTCACCGCGCAGACACTAAATATATGTGTGTGAAAATATCTTGTAGTAAGGTTTCTATTTTGGAAGGGAAATGAGCAGGGTATTTGTCAATTGTGAATATCTGGACTCCAAGTCACAGATGACGTCCTAAATGAAAATTTTATTCATTAAAAGGAACATCCATGTGAAGTTATTTAAAAAAAAGGTGCCCATGCTGAAATCGTGTGGCTGCCGTTTACTGCCGGTGGGTTAGTGGCAATATTTTGCAAGCCCAACAAACCTACCGTACTTGTGCCTTTAAGATGCTGCCATGAGATGGTACTTAAAAGAAAAAAAGAGAAGTATTTTAGAAATTTCTCATTTTATGAAAAAATTTCCGAAAGGGCAGACTTGACTTGTGTTTGGAACAAATATCCACTGTACCTGAATCAACGTGTATCAATGTAGCAGGTTTTTCCAACGTCATCGTCACATCTCAATGGCTGCAACCGAGAGTCGCTAATATGCTAATGAGGCAAAGTCACCAATAATGTCCGCTTTCCAGCAAGTCGTATGTCCAGCAGGTGACATGACAATCTGTAAACATCAACAACAACAACAACAACAGCCGAAAAAACAACAACAACAACAACAAAAAGGGGCACCGCATGAGAATGCAAAAAAACAACATCTTTTAAATTCTGGGCACACCAGCTCCGTCAGTAATTACATGGGTCGGAATTACATCATTGAAGGAGGCGAGAAAGTGGGATGGGCGGAGGGTTGCAAAACCCCCCGCTCATCATGGAGTGGGTTTTATCTATATATTCCTGTCAGTTTCTTCAGAAATCAGAAGTCTTGCTTCGGCAGACTTTCTGCAGCTGTAAATCACAAATAGTGTCAGTAAAAGCAAGAAAAAAAACATGATAATAGTAACAGAATCTTCATTATAATAGAAGCTACCTTACAATATTACTGGGAAATGTATGACTCTGATAGCACAACAATTCAATGGGAAATATTATCCACACACTACAGAGGTTCAGTAATACAGTACAGTACCGTACAGATTGTAGCAGTCCAGTGTATTGTGTACCACGGATTTCCTTTAGTTTGGTGAAAAAATCCAGTAGTAACAGTTCCAGACTTACGGACGTTGAAGTACTTACATATAAACTGTTGTCATATAAGGACTTGCTGAAGTGCGTCGTGCCACAGACTGTTTGTTATTCATCTCGATAGGTGACAGTGTGTGATGCTTACGGCAGGGTGCTTACAACGTACATGTTCTCGTTCTAATGTTCCTACACCGGTACTTAAAGCAGACAACAAAATACTGTTACCTTATAAAGGATGGTCAGACCACCTTGTGGCTTGGAATATGTTAAGGTGCTCAGTAGAATTTAGAGCGGCTGCGATTTTCAGAAATTTCAGGGAGATATTGAGGGGAGAGATTTCCCCGCACAGAAATTGCAACACAAAATGGCTACCGATGTGCCGGCATGCATGCATACGTTCGCGGGAACAGCTGACGTAAATTTGAACTCCCCCAAATATCTGCGGCTCTTGCCAACAATATTTCAACAGCCCATGCCTTGAAACTGTTTGACAAAACAAAAACAAGAGCGGGAAGGTGTTGAAAGCCAGCTTCTGTTTCGACACAAAACGTGGCGACATTATTGTGGTCCAGGCTTGCGAATGGGGAGCAGCATGGTGCCGGGCGGGTATAAGTTACTGCCGGCTTGTGGCAGGATACAATAGCACCTTTTCACGTTCAAAGTCACAGCTGTATAGTTCCAAACTTGTACAGTTAGATATCTACAAAATAACTCACGGCTCAAAGCTCAGCAAGGAAGACAAAATTTGTTCGTGCAAAGCACAATCAATATTTGCGCAGAATCCTAGATTCCGTGTGTTTTTTTATTTTTTTGCGTTGCGTTGGTTTTGGTTCTCATTCTCACAAGTCAGGAAAAAATCGTCAAACGACAGATGGGTCTGGAAGGCCTGAATTTACTAACTGTCCGGAGGCCTTGCGGCTAGCCACTCTAAGCGGCCGAGCCATTTGAACAAACAAAAACAACCTTCAGATGAATAGCGAATGGTCTGTTGACTGTACTTTTATACTAGGAGAGAATGTACCTATCCAGTCTGTGTTGCTAAAAATGCTTGAAAAGCATTTTTCCTTGTCTGTCTGCTCGCTTGCGTCTGTCTGTTGCATATTGCGTTGCTTGCAGAGCATGGCACTCAGTCTTTGAAGCCTCGTGGCACATTCCAATGAAAATATGTGTTCTATGGTGAAACTACAAGTATATGTGGAGCTTCAAGCATTTATTTTGTAGGCAGAATTAAGGAACGAAGAGAGACTCTAGATGTGGTATCAATGGAAAGAGATTTTAACGTTTTATTTGGTAAGGGTCCGTTCAGAACGGACACCGTCTGGTTGCAAAGAGAATGTGCGTCTGTGTCTCACCTTCAGTGACCAAAGGTCATAGCCTGGCTTCGAATATATTTATTGTCAGACTCTAGGACTCTAGTTCTAATCATGGTCCATCATGATAGGAATTCAGTTTCTGTTTTGTGTTACTGTTCATTGAAATTGTCATGTACCTGGTACATATAAAATAAATCTCTCAAAAAGTATGAGTGGCCCCGGTTGTGTTTCATGTTTCTCTGTGTGTCTGTGTATTTTCAAGGTACGGAGTGTTTGGGACCTGTCAAGTGTCAGACATGTTAAGAACAGGTCACTAGTTCCACTGCGCTGAGGGGGGTTGTCTGTGTGTGACCATGTAAAACAGTCAGGTAATTCCTACTGTTGTTCTGTTTTGGTGCCCACCGGCAACATCGTACATAGACAAACTTTAACCTATTCCTTGCTACAGGTAGGCTTGTTTACCAAATGTTTGTATACAAGCTACAACCTGGTCAGCAAGGAGAAAGTTAATATACTCATTTCTGAAACAAAAAAATAGGGTTCAAACAAATATCTACCTTTGGTCTGAGCCACAGAGATTATAAGCTCACAAAAGAATAGATTACTCATTTGACAATTACACAACAGTAAAAAATATAATGATGTCTAGGTGGGCTGTGCCCCAGGCACAGTAACCTACTTTGCTGTGTTCTACAGAAGGCCTGTTTAAGTCACTTGTAATTAAACCCCATTGTAATGTCGTCTGGATGGCACAGCTAACGGGTCATGGCTTACCTTAAGACAACCCCCTGTCTCTATTGACTCTACGTTTTAAAAACAATGCAAACCACACTTAAAAATATACATCACCTTACTAGTTCAAGGTTCAAAGTTCTTTTACCAGCTATCGTTTTTAATAACAACAATTTGAGTAGGACATTTGCTTCATATTTATGTGCATGACAACATTTCATTCACCTCTTTATTTTGAATGTCGATTGTGGTGCTATTTTCACTTAAAGTTGGTTTTGTAATTCGATTTTATTTAAGTATACTTTGACTTTCCTTATCTATGTCATAATTTTCTATTCAATATGTCGTCTATTTAGTATATACAAGAACTTAGGAGACCCATAACATGGTGGAATGGCTCCCTTTTATATTGTAATCTTATCTTACCTTTGTGCCGATTATGTTTGGAGAGAAATATCATAATAATATCATGATACCAAATACATGTAAGCATATACAGTGTGAGCTGCCATAGTGTATAACTTGATGGTGTGAAAGGTACGAAAAGTTTGAAATTTATAACCTGTGACAGTCTGGATAATTTTGTAATGTGTATGTGTGTTTACCTCCACCTTGGACAGATACAGCTGTATTTGTCCAGGTGAGGTATAAAGGTATTCAGGTGTATGTAACTCCAGGTGTAGCTTTATTGTCTACCACAACAATCCATATTTGACACCTCCTAGGTAACTGCTGAATACACCTATACCTGCTCCTTCCATAAAAGCCGATGTGGTTCTCACATTAACTGGTTTGTAGCTTTATTTTCTCTTGTTGGAGAAGGTCAAGTTCAAATTTCTTGAGGATGTTTTGAACTTCACACAAGATCTAACTAAAGGTTGAACATGAAAAGGATATTGAACTGTTCGTGCATATAAAACTGGTAGGGAGAAAATCTGCAAAGCATAGGGATAGACATTGTTGTATTGGTATAAGAGTGGCTATATATACAAATTATCTATTATTATATAAGACGAGTAAAAACCAAAAGTATCGTGTATTTCTAACTGCACAATCATGATAATCACAACACCATGGAAGAAAACGGTTGTAACGTTTTGGATTTGAGTTCTCGATAGTTATTGTGATGCAAACAAAAAACAGGTGTGGATGTATTTTGTAAACTGTGTGAAAGAGAGAGTACAGCAAGTGTAGACAAAAAACAGGTGCAGGGGTGTGTCCCACACTCCCACTACATGTAAAATGCATTCAGATACACTGTACATGTGCAAGTGTAGGTACACTTGGAAAAGCATACCACATGGTATTGCCACAACTTAACACACTATTTTTTTTTGCATTTAAACTTAGAACCTAAAATTTAGTCTTTTTACTTGATTATCAATAGCACAGTTATTCAACACTGTAACAGTACAAACATCATCTTTTTTGGCAAGAATTTCATAATTATATGCTACACAGGAATGAAAAGTTTCACAGGATAAAAGTACAGATATCTTCTTTCAAACTGAATGTAACAAAAACAGACTATACCAGATTTTTAAAGTCTTTGTAATCTTTGCTTATTTTTAAAAACACAAAACAGACATGTAGTCTAAGTTGGTCAAAGCTGATTACTCTAGGTTAATGATATAAGAGGTATACAATCCTAGTGTCTTAAACAAAATAGGGAGATGGTGTACTTTGTGCATGTTTCGTTACTGCGCTTGGTTGGAAGGACAGTCCACAGGAAGTCACAATAGAAAATGGGAGACATGTTGTGTCCCTCTGTATTCAGGAAGCAGAATGATCTAGATGGACAAGATACACAGAGATATTAAGGTAGACCAGCATTGTGTATGGAACCTACTGGGTACTTTCTTAAGTGTTTTGCTGGACAGAAGGAGCAGGTGTTCTAAATTCTTTAGTGAGTGAAGTGTGGAAGGAGAGAGAGTGTTGTACAACGGTATGTTTGTGTGTTTGAGACAATTATTACACATACGGTATTGAGCCGTAACAGAAGTTGTGTTGACGTTCAAAATGAAGGCGTTCCAGACGTTGTGTCTAGTAAAAATGCTTTGAAAGAAATATTACACTTGTAACAAAAAGCATGTGTGTGATGGCCAAACCAGATTCAAATGGTCAAGTATACAATTTTTATTCAAGAAAATTAGGGTTTAAAAATAGTGTTTTTTTTAACAAAAGATGCTTTTCTGCTAGTTCACTTTTCTGGCAAAAATGTATATGGCACATTTTCTTTTGAAACTCTACCACCAAAGAATAATCTGTTTGGGTTTGCTTTGCATATTTTTGGACCGTTGCTATCTGAAAATATGAACAAAATCTTTCAAAAATAGGTGACTTGAGCAAAAACATGGAGAAAAACATGGAGAAACCTTTCAGTAACACATATACAGAATTTCGCAACTTCCTTCCTTTCTGTCAATATTCCTCTATCAAAGGAAAGAAAAAATGTGTACAGACATATTTTTGCGTCTGTGACACACAGAGAGAAAATGTCTGAATTACAGATATCCGTGAAAGGAACAGCGCGGCCATATTGTAAATCGGTTGAGAACCTAACATGGCCTTCACATACACGCACAAACCAAAGTTTGATAGAACTCGATGGCGTCTGTAACCACCTACTTAGCCAAAGACTACCGACCAATTTTGTCAGTAATATCTCGAGTGACGCTAATTCGACCAAGCTCCATAATCTTCCAATCAATTATGCGGTAATATTTCTGCAACATGCTTGGGAAAATGCCTGTCATGATTTCTATAAATGTAACCTCTAACGAGTTTCGAGACGTCCACGAATTTTGTAGAAACAAATTGTTGGTATCTTTTTTCCAATACCTAAACAATGGACATGCAAGACAGGGAACACACAACATTGACCATGTATCCTACAATGGACATGGTTGGATCGTTCTTGATGTAGACTTTAATATAAAAAAAAGAACAAATAACATCACATTTTCAATTGGAATTTATTCTCTCACTTTGAAGTCAGCATATCCTTGATATCATAGTGGTCATATCCTGACCAATATCCTTGATTGTATTTACACATACAATATCATGATATGAATTATGTTTTGATGTAAAAACGGGCCCTTTCATGTTAAGGTCAGAGCTATCCACAGATTTTTCTTTGTTATGGTTAAATATAACAAGACTGTAATGTACAATGCTTCCTTTCCAATTCTCTAAATACACATCAAAGGGTAAACATTTAACTTATTTTTCGTAATGAGCATTTTCAGACAATTTAGCTGATGAGGTTAATAACAATTACAGAAAACAACGGCAAGGTGGTCGTATTTTGTGTGAGTCATAGGTACACCCACGCATGCTGAACGTGATAGTCTGTGGCTAAATGTTGAGAGCCTGTCCTAAGAGGTCACCCTTCTAGTTTACCTCCATGTAAACATTGCCTACGGCTACTGTCGTGGCAGGAAAAACAAGTGCAGGTCGAAATGAAGAATAACAAAGGTACAAAATGTATTTACACCCCAGTAAGAAATATTGTGTCTTTCAAAACGCAATCAGAAAAATAAGATATTTTTCCACTTTTTTCCAATTTTGTAATAGTAACACATTCAATCTGTTTGTTAAACAAGATTTTGGCCAATTTCACAGCAAGTAAAAAAGTAAGTCTATCAAGAATAACGTTAATTTTAGGAGTGTAAGCGTTGTGTCGAGGTTAGAGAAGGTGATCGGTATACAAGCATCTTTCCACCCAAACACAACCCAACATATTGGTCACAAAATGGCCACTGGCTCAATGTCTTGCCCAGATGGATGCGCAGTACGTGGAAAAGAGAAGACCTGACTTGTCTTTTGTATTTCATTGAAATGTAACTTCCAGATAAGATTTACTTGCATCCTGGGCAGTCCACCATTCTAAATGTTACGGAATTCCATGTACCATAAACTTTTCCTTTCCTGATCTTTAAATGTCGAAAGTGGTTGTCAACATATGGCATTGTAGTGTCAAAAATGCAGATGTTTCTAATACATCTGGACCAAAATGGTTTATGTACATACATTTGTATGGTTTGACCATTTATCTCTTACACTTCCTTTCCGTGAGATGGCCAAAAATGATTTGGAGAAAAGTTCAAAAGATGTAACTATGTATTACGAGAGAGCTATGGCTACAATTCATTCTGTTGATATACTGTCCCTTTCTTTGGCGATGCAGGTACCTAAATGTCACTCTGGTGTGACCAGATTGTCGTACAAAATTGAAAAGCATTCTGTGGCTCAAAATTATTGGTTAACATGTTTCCATCCGACGTGTCGAAGAAGATCATCAGAAGAGCGTTATTATTTTGTGTCGTCGTTTTTAGCATGCCGGAGAGGGGCTTGCGGTGGCAATGATCACGCCGAAATTCGTTATTAGGGGATTTGGCTAGGATTTGAATGCATCCTCGCATCCCAGCAACGTCCCAGATCCTGCCAGATGGGGTCAGATGAAGTTCAAGTTCAAAACAATATGCTTAGAAAAAAACATAATCTCCTACAATATGCCAGGAAGCTTTGCTTCCCCAAGTTGCTTCCCAAGGAAACGAGTGGAGACATCCCAAACCTCGTATCCTGTCCAAGTGGCTTGAGCTGTGGACAGAATATGGCGTCCGTGTTGTAAGCTTGCCACAGAGCAAAGATCATTTCATACCGTGTGTTAGCGCACCAAATACTCCTTGTTCAACACATTACATACAATATTGTTCTGCTGCAACCCTGAGTTGAATCCAAGAACAAAACGTCTGTGATTGCTCCACTGGAAGACTGACTCTAGAGGTTGCCTCTGCTGTGTTGTTTTGAATCTGCGGCATTGTGTGGCTGCTCGGCCATTGTCATGTTCAATGCCGACCCCCGCCATCTTTGCAAACCAGGCCGGCTAACATTTGACTCGCACTTGGCCATTGTGCATAACTAGGGGGGGAATTTGACCAAAAGTCACTGCAAAAGCTGGATTTCGTGTGAATCTCGTAGCCCGTGCAAGATAGCGGGCCGACGTGTTTGTTGCGTTCTGGCTATCGGCATTTCGGTGTGCCAAAGGAACCAAGCATGCTACACGAAATGGCGGACAGTTGGCCAGTGCTTATTTTGTAAGATATTCTGGTCCTCGGGCTTTGTCCTACATTTTGTTTTCTGCTTTCTGTTTGTTCTCTCCACAGTTTCAGTTCTTTTTGTTGGCCAGGACAAGTAGCAAAAGTACTACAGGAAATGTCAAAAATCGTCAAAAGCGAGAAAAAAGGAAGGTACGTTGTGTCCTCTCCAAAATTTCGATCACGTTCGGATGCAGCATTTTCAATGCTGTGGTAAATATTAGGGGTTTTGAGTTGACTTCTTGTCCACCTACAATAGATGTCGCTGTTCTGTCTTTATTTCTTCAATTTTTTAGTTTCCACTTGAAAAGTATCAGCTCCTAATATAGTGGATGAGCGATGACTAAGTCATCTGTTGGCAATAAGATATGCAGCAAAGATGACATTTTTGTTTTATGTTCGGGAAACTATAGGAGACTATACAACCGGTGTTTTGTTTAGATAACTTTAAACATTTTCTTTGTAAAGTGAAATGAACTTAACGGTAAATTTTACACACATTTTTTTTTCAGAGACAAATATTTTGCTTGTTGAAAATAATGTTTTGTTCTGTTTTGATATACACACAGCAACAGTATAGCTACTGTAACAACACAGACTAAAATCAGCTTTTGATACGTTTCAATATGCAGTTACTGTAGTAGGACAGGTTGAGGCTGAACAGCTACATTTTAGTTGCTTTTTGTAAAACTTTGTTGAGCTATATAAGGGATATTAAGATGTTCTCAAAGCTAGTGACTTTCAACATATAGCACAAAAAATGATAGAAGAAGAAATATAAGCCAAAAAAATCACTTGGAAATTGACCAACTTTCTTTTTCACTTATCTTTTTTATAATTCATTTTTGACCTCAAGTTGATTGCAGCCTCAAATATGTTCAGGGCATGTAAGAAATGTTATGGTGAAGGGAACAGGTATTACCATTGCATATTTAGATCTTCGGAAAATTTGTTTTGGAAAAGTGTCATTTGGAGATGTTTCATTTTGCCTTTTTATCTACTTTTTGTCCAGTGTCAAACTTGATGTTGATATGACATGACAGTCTGAACTATAACGGCACAAGCAAGCAATACTGTTCTCTGTTTAGTGTGTAGTAGCACGTTTTGATATTTCAGACATGGTAAAATCCTATGAGAAAGCTCTGTAAACTCTAGCCACCTGGTTGTTGTTTTTCTTTAGACAATTATTTTCTCCTCAGAGGCAAGAACTATTATGTAGCAATCTTTTAAGGTGGGTATCAATGTACGTTTAACCGTGATTCTAATATACATATTAGTTTCTAACAGTTTTAGATTCTAAAGAAATATCGTATGAAGTGATTCTTGAGTTATCAGAAGTGGAAAGAACAAAATGTGTCCTCCTTTTTTGTACATGAAATTCAAATAATATTTGTTGAAGACAAATTTTTTGATAGTTGAAGGACAGTATAAAAAACTTTGCAAAAATCGTTGTTCCCGGCTTTAGTGTACATGGAACTTTCAACTTCAGACTTAGTCTGTCTGTACCCGTAAAATGTAGGTGCTTGAAATTTTCAGGATGAATTTAAAACAGGTGTTTGACAGAGGAACATTTACTTATGAGGGATTTGTATTTCCTGTAAAAAGGCAGGAAGTCCCTAGGAAAAAAGGTGGGAACAATGAACAAGCACGGGTCCCAATTACAGTTCTCCCCAACTCACGTGCGCGTGCACGTACAGTCGTAGGACATGATGAGGGTTCGCTAACGAAGAAACGTTTCTCAAAGAGAGGGGATATCTATTGTCCGAAGAAAATTGCCTCGTTTTTCAAGAGTCCTTCAGATTCTTAAGTTCGACACGTTTCGATCTTAATTGGTAAGTCTTACGTCATCATAATATGAAGACTGCACGGCAGGAAATCTCTCGTGCTCTTCCGATGTTCCATTTATCGTTTGGGTCGGGGAAAATCAATTCCAAGGACAAGTCTTGTAGGGATTTGAAGGAAAACATTGGCAAATTGTCCTAATATCACCGATCAAATCAGTTCTAAGCCAATTCATAAATTAGGAGAAGAAAAACTGTGCGGAAAAATTGATATTAGAGTATTGTGTGGTACGATAGTCTGTAGAGGAAGGTTAACTCGGTTTTCGGGGCCCAAGGAAATCCTTTAACCCTATTACTTCCACCTTGTTGAGAAAGAATTGATGCTTGCGGTCCATTAGGAGCATCATCTAATGTAACATGAATGTAGCAAAGTCCCACACACCGTGGTACAAAGGAGATTACTGTAGAACAATGTAGCGGCCAACAGTATCCATAGATCGAGCGGCCGGAGCATTGCTGGACGATACTTCCAGGTATCTCAACCTGACCGATTCTAGTTTTCTTCGACGTACTGACTGATTCTTTTTCGATTTTATAAAACTTTAAGGCTTTTTTCACATGATCAATGTCACAGTTAATCTATTCATGTGCATTTTAGGTCAGAATCTGTCGTTTTTTGTTCGCTTGGTTTTTAAGTCTTACCTAGAATATCCTCCAAACAATCTTCTACCCTTTTCCTTCCTCTTAACAACATGAAAAATTGATGGGGAAAAAGACAAAAATGTGAAAAAGAGTTTATGGTGGATATAGTGGATAGTTAGAACTTACTTTAAATAATTCCTCTTGCTTTGGACTAACAAGAAGAAGGAAACAGAGAGTGGGCTGTCCAGCACCGTTCTCCCGCTGAACCACGAAATGTTTGCGGTGTGGTCAGTTGTCCGTTCGGAGATCGCCGGCCCCTGCCATCAAGCCCTTTTTGCCGCGAAACAAAGCAGTACAAGGGTTTGTTTGTTATACGTTGTTGAGGCAGAACTCGGCGAAGAAACATCATGTACATACTGAGGAAAATTCAGTATGGGCGCGAAATCACCGATTTCACGGTTTGAATGCCGCCCCTGAATGGCTTCCCCCTGTATAGCCTTTGTTGCCAGACTCCCCTTTGAGCAGCCTGCGGACCACATGCATTGATCCGAATCTTGCAGAACTTTCAAACAACTTCTCTCTAAAAACTGTTAAATTTCGATCCCCCAAAATGTCCCGTCTATTTGGTAAAGGTTGTACGGTCCCCGCCTTCGCGCCTCGTTAGAGAGAGGAGGGAGAAGTGAGACTTGAAGGCTGTGTTGAGCAGCACAACTGCATGAATGTTTTCTGTGCGTGGTCTTGACCTTCCCCATGAACTTTGCTTGGCTGTTGGGTGATGGATGGAGAAAAAAGACCCCTAGTTCTAATCCCTGAGACATGGTCATGGCTTGGCAAAGGTCAACGGTAATTCCAGCTCCTTTTCCGAGCCGATTTCGTTGGACAGAGCAAATATCGAGGCTGAGACATAGTCTCTGTAAAACACTTTTCTACAAGGCGGCAAATCAATACTACAAGAAGGTAATACCATTCCTTTAAGTGTACGTTTACCAAAGAGAAATTAAGAAAATAACTAAAACGTTAAAACAAAGGAACTTTCACCTATTGTATGGCAGTGAACAATGGTTAGTGGCAAGCTGTTGGAATGATGTGCCGAATGTGACGCTAAAGTTACTCTGGCCAGTACCATGTGCAACAACGATGTCTTCAGGTAAATATAAGTACTCATTTATTGGTATCAAATCATTCCACTTTCAAAATCTTAAGAGAAAAATATAACTGTGAAACAGATCTAGAACATAATGATTATGAGTTTTAATATCTACCGTGGTTTGTTCCAAATTTTTGCAGTGTTGAAAAGAGATGTTGGACTTTTGATCTAAATACAAAATGTACTGTGTTTTTTGTCACTTAACTTTAGCTGGCAAGTTAGGAATTATTTCATTCATTTATGTAAGATGTTATATACTGAGTGCCTTAAAGTGAACAATCAATTTGTTGAAATGATATGCCTGAAATGTGCAGTATTTTTACATTTTTCTAGCAGAAAATGAGTGTGTATATAGGGTATAGATGATTGAAATATAGCTCTGACGTTGGCACCTAGTTATATTTGGCCCTTAGACACAAGTCATAAGAAGGAATACATAATAATGTAAGTTCCACAAATTTATCCTGGTTGAGATTATGTAACTGTACTGTGTTATCGAAAAAGCAAACATTGTTGACGGCTGTTTTGTATACAGAATACACGCAGAGAATGTGGGTGGGTGGCAAAAATACAGAAAACTGTAGCATCCTTACCATATGTCACAATCAAAATTGGTATTGCATCTCTCATGATATGGACTAAACAAAAAATATAAGTGCCACAATAGTATCAATTTTTTTTCTAAGCTGTGACAAGGGCTTCAGATTTTAGGGTGCACATGAAAATGATTCTATGGAATAGTTAGCTTTAGTATTTTTCCAGACAACCTTAAAATAATAATTTCAAGCACTAGATGATTTTTACATACTCAAAATAGTTCTAATTTGAGCCATTGTGAATCTGTTTTATAGTAGTGTGAATGAAATATTGTCAAAGACTTTGTCTAATTTTTGGACAATTGGAATGCAAGCAAAAAATTGAATCCTAAACATTGACGCCAGAAAACAAAAAGGTTGCGACAGAACCAAGAGGTAACAAAACCATAGCCTTTTGGAAAAAATGCTAGTAGTGTATTAGGACAAAAATGAACACGAAATCTTGACTAAAAGTACAATCATTAGTGATAGTAAACATTACCCTCCTATGACAGTGTTATACATGATGTATTCTCAGATTTGCAACAAGGAATTTTGTGGCAGATGACTTTGTTTATTTTTCCTAACTGTATTAAAAATTACTGTCCATATCCAACCCAGGAGAGTGATTTAGTGTTTTAAAGATTTACTGTCGAATTTTAGTAAACATTAATATATATATTTAAAACTTAATCTTTATTTTCTGTTGATAACAGCTATTCCTTTACATGGCATTTTAACTGATTTTCTATAAAACTAAATCAACACACTCCAGTGAAAGAATTTTTCGTTCATCTCTGTTAGTCTGATGTCTTCTAGAATTTCTTCAAGATTACAAATTATTTTGAAGTCTGTATGAATCCCGTTCACAATCAGATAAACAAACATGTTTCGTGTAAAATGCTTATAGTGCCATGGTAATGCTTTAGAATTGGAATGTTGCTGCAAAGATGGACTTTTTAAATTATGAAAATGTTCAAAAGTTGAAATTTACCAAGTCAACCCCTAGTGTGATGAGGATTGTTTGCTGGTCTTAAAATCCTACGGCAATGTTGCCCTATATGGTGGAATCCTATAAGCTTCTAAGAAAGGGCAAAATTATGCTGCATGAATTTCTAAATGTGTAGCAAAATCACATCATCATTTTAACTCACAGAAATCAAACTCTTTAAAAAAAGATCATGCTCTCTTTGAAATGGCTGATGGCTAGTAGCCTCGAAAAGTCAGCCCATGTTTCAGAAATTTTGATCAATTTCGGTTTGTGCAATTCTGAGCTGAAAGCGATTTCCGTACTTCGATTTTAGGTGTACTGCTATTGTTTGCCGTGCAGTCCACCATGGCATGCAGTAAGAATTTTCAGTGTTCTCCTCACAAATAGAAGGGCACGGGCCAGGGTCTTCTGATGTAAGGAATAACATAGCACTGTACTTCAGCCAAAGACAGTAAAATAAAAGGATTTGAATGGTGTTATAAGTTGCATTGAGTAGTCAGTTATGCGGAAAGAATTTCGGATCAGACTATTTAGGATATTTCAATCGAAGCAACGTTCCATTTAGAAATGACATGGCTGTGGAATGCTTCCAAAAGGAAGTATTGAATACAAGTCTTTATCTAAGGTAAGTCATTATGTATGTGGAAGTGAGCTTTCAAATCAGTACTTTAAAAGGATATACCGTTTTGTCGTGTACATTTAGAATGTTCGTATTTCGTTTTGTCGCATTATGTCACTTAAGCAAGAATGCTGCGCGAATGGCGATACGTGTATCAAACTCAGGTTTGAATATCATACATGTTTCAACCCCTGCAATATACTCACTCTTTGAAACGTTTTTTTGTTATAATTGTGAATGTTTATTGTGTAACTGAGTGTCCTGATATATTTTTTTTTACTTGCTTAGATGTCAAATGAAATTACGGTATACTGTTTTCCTTTTCAGCTCACAATGTTGCTCTCAGGAAGTTTCTGTCCATCGGAGTCCAGTTTCCCTTTTGAGATTAATATCATAATAAGAACCTCAAGACTGTGAGATTTTCTAATTTTATGTCAAACCTTGGCCGTGATAACGTCCGATACGGGTGTTCTGGACCAGTCTGTATTTTACGGCTTCTACTTGCATCACACGGGCTTCCATAGAATGATTTGAACTGACATTGCATGCACCAAGTGTACGTGCCATTGTCGAAATTTGAACACAGGATTCAGACGTTAGCATTGATGTTCTTACAGTGTTTTGTTTGAGGACACTGAAATTTCTCAACTTCTGGCACATTTCACATTGAAATGTGTGATTTCTCGGGTGGGTATGACATAAAAAGAGCACAACATGCATGGTATATTCTGCATCACCCTCGGTCCTAGCCCTCCGGCGTATTCACTATTTACAAATTTGTTCGGGGGTTTCTGAGGGAGACAATGCATTTTTATCGGTCAGAAGAATAAGGAATTCGCCGGTAATTTATATAAGCCACAGATGCAACCTTAAAGGTCTAGACGATATCAACTATCATAAATGCAGTCAACCTGGTATTCCAACTTTTTCTGCAAATCAAGCGGTAACTTTTGGTTTAATTTACAAGCTGCATTTCTTCTATGGAAAATATCTAGAATGAAGATTTGCTTTAAAAATTAGCATTATGGCATTTTTTAGTACTTTGAATGATTAAAAAATTTCCAGATTCAGAACTAAGGGACGGTAAGAAATGAACATGATTGTACTCAAAAAAGCCTGATGTAGAAAAGAGAGAAACATTGTATTACGTTGAAAGACTCTCTCAAATGAAAATGAGATCTATATTTTCCTTTTTTATATCTTTGTCCTTAAGCTTGTCCTAGAGAATCTATTTGGAGATGACACAGAAAAAAAGGCAGGTGTCAGAAATGTGCTGAGTCTCTTTATACAATTATGGAGGTTACGTAGCGAAATTAAAGCAGAAAATGAGGGTCTATCCTGGAATGGCCATCTCATCTCTGATTACACTTTTTACCTGGAACAGCACTGACAGGGTCATTCATTTTCTGACAATAATTGGAATTCCTTAAATAATTGCCGGACTCATTTTCCCGGAATTGGTTGCAGCTTCTGCTTGTTGTCCTGGAAGCTGTGATTGCTGCCGAGCCTGGGAAAGTTAGCAGCTTCTCTGTGTGAGTCAGGCATATGGTGTAACAGTTATGATATTACTTATCAGTTAAACTTAACTTTCACTGATGTCCGAAAAGTTTACACACAAAAACTTGTTTTCCGCACACATTCTTGGGACCTAAAACACTAATTTATTCCATTTCTGAGCATTTTTTTTACTAACAACTGCAAAGTGACAGTAGCAATATGTAACATAGGAAACTGAAGGTAATGTGGAAATTTCATTTCTAGAAATTAAAATCTGAAAAAAAAAAGAATGCAGTCACAAGTAGTGGTTTTGCCCCCATTTTGACCTTATAATGCTTTTGTCTGATTTCTGGGAAAGTTATTTTACTAACTGTAAAATTAAACTTTAGCAGTAGGTAGCAGTTATTACTGATATGTAACTGTAGGACTGATGATGTTGAACTTTATTTCTAGAAATTTTCTGGAGAACATCACCTATAAAAGTCTTCCCCAGCCACAACATTTATGGCCTTAAAACTCTATTGTTCACTATGTGGGAAACATTACCAACAGGAACTTAAGGAAAATATTGGAGCCTTGCTATATATATGGTGGTTTAAGAATACGAACCATGCACTCTTTGGTGTGACACAACCAGTGAAACTGAAAGTGATCTCAATCCAGTTTAATCTCGATCTGACTGAAGAGCTATTCTTCCACAGGTCATGAGAGAAGACATATATACTACATGATAGTACATACAGTATTTCCAGCTTCATGGTACCAGGGAGTTTCCCCTAACTCTTTTCAGCAAGCACGATGAACAGTGGACCACAGCATAATGTCCCGTCCTCAGAACTGTGGCCCTTTCCGGGAGCATAAATGCCTGGAATGCAACATCAGCCGAGATTCAAACTCCCAACTTCTTGGTGCTGAGGTACACACACTACCATTGGAGTTGTCTGGGATTTGAAAAAAGAAATAAAACACTTTGAAACATTTATAATTTTTTACAATATTACATGGAATTGTTAATAACACCTGTTAATGAGGATAAATACCTTTTGCAATGACTAAATTCTTCATATAACAATACTCAACTCTTTCTAAGTATCTTTACACTCAAATGTCTTAAACTTGCAGTAAGTAGACTGATCTATCAAAATTCAAAGTAAATGTATATAATTTGCAATAAACTTATTATCATAATCTGCTATGGTAAGTCAAGCTGTCAAGTAAAAAAAAGTTGTATTCTTAAAATTAAAAGGCAATATCTGAAGATATTTTGTCCCAGTGTTTGGCACTAGACTTATGATATGATATACCAACAGAAATTAAGATGTGCTTATATTTAAACTTAAACATTTAGATCTAATTAAACCAATTGTGCTAAATATTCTTTCAAAAGATATCTCTGAAAATAGTTTTTGTTGTCTAGTAAAGAGTGGTAACAGTTGTATCTATATCATAACTCCTAATAGTTGTGTCTGAAGTGACCCACTGGAATGTGTTCAAATTTTGTAAAACAAAACAAACACAGCATTTATTTGCTCCATTGTTTCTGGGCATTCAGGTAGGATATAAGTACAATAAGGTTCCAAGGTAATAATTCCAGTGTTCATATCGTGTAAAGTGTCATGAAGGTAGTGTCAATCTTTGAGAGACTGACAATTATGCAATGAGTCTCGGAAAGTGTTTAAACACCTCCAACATGGCTAGGTACATTGTACAGTCAGTCAAACCAGGTTTAGTTAATACATGATTGTACTTTAGAAATCTGGCTTAGGACCACCATCATTGTGGTCATTTTTTGTTGGGCCCTTAAATCACACCAATTTGACTTCTTGGTTAACGGAATTTTAAAAAATACCAATGCTAGATTGGAAAATCAACAGGAAAACAGAATCTCAGAGGAAAGTACTTTGGTGCACACAATTTCAGGGAGTGAACAGGGTCAGGTGCAAGTTTTCACCCCAGCCTTCTGTTTTGATGATTTTTTTTGTTGCTGAAATAAAAATCCGTTAACCAAGAAATTAAATTGGTGTGGCCTTATTCTATTTCGTCTTTATAACCCATCTGTCTACTGTATAATATTATGACCATTTTGTTCAAGTCCCCTCAGTGGTCACTGGTTTGACTGTATGTGCCATTGTATTAATGATCATAGTGAAAAGACTTCTTTTGCTGTAAACTTACAGAATCTTAATTCCTTTGTCTGTTGCAGACTAACACCTGTTTATAAATCCATAAAAATATCATACAATGGGCTATGTATATGAATTGCATGTATATGAATTGATATCTACATGTATAACTGTTGCAGTAAACCATTTATAGCATTGAAAGAAGAAGTTGTTTCAAAAGCATGCCTGACTTTGATTGTAAAAGGCATGAAGTTTATGATGCCCCTGACATAGCTGTACTACGTAGGTGGTAGAACATTCACTGAAACTGACAATTTGGTTTGAAACTCATTACAAGCATTCTAAGGTAGCCCTGCTGTCAATGTTATACTGAACTGTAATACTGTCATCTACTTTACGGCTAACATGTTAACGTCTAAATATCAAACTGACTGCCGTTCTGATATCACACAAAGAAGTGCAGGTTTTTTAAAACAACACATTCTCTTTTATGCAACGTGCATTGCAGTAATTCTGCATTTCATACACAGGAAGAAATGATTGTCTAATGCTCAAGGCAGCAGGTTGCAGTTTTGTTTTATATCTTCAATGAGAACTACCATATTAATAAACATCAGAATAGCCTGGTGTTCTTACATGTATATAGGATTCAGTATTACAAGATAAAAGAATTTCAAGAATCAGATATGTGCTTCAGAATCTATGTTTTTATGCACCTTCACAAATCTCAAAACACAATGTCATATACTCCTGATGCTTGAGACTGATTGGGATGAAGATAAGATTGTTGGGCACAAAACTTAGTAATACTCAATGTCTTCTTTTGCGTTCACTCTGTAAATCTGCGACCAGAAAGTCAACCTTTCCGTTCCAACTTATACCATTTGGTCCTAACCCCTCAGAGCTGACTTCAAGGTTGTTTTACCTGTAATTGGTGCCCCTAGCCAGTTTGAGAGCTGAAAGACTTAAGAAAAAAGGAAAGCAAACAAGTTGCACAAAATTAGCCTTTGTGGCAATCAACACAGTAATAGAACTGATGCTGTGATTGTACTTTCTGGGTTTTGTACCAAGGGCTTTGTGAAAAATATAAAAATGGTAGTGCATAGGGAGGGGGCGTCCTGTACTGTAAATATAAATATGTATGGGGAAGTTTCAAAAGAATGTACAGAAGAGTTCAAATTATAAGTAGGGAACCTTTACCCCTTTCTTGAACTACATAAAACTAGTCATCGGTCTTAGGCAATATCTTTGGGGTAGCTAAACTTTTTAAGTGAAGCATGCAACAGTAGAATTCCCCCCAAACTTTTGATCCTAACAATGGCGCTCCCTTATGGCTTCATTTATGTCCAACATAGCTGACTTCCTTAATGACATGTACCCATCGTAATCCATCACTATTTTCTCTCAGGAAAGTTTTCATTCCATTACGAGTGGATTACTGACCCCGATTTTCCCCCTTCTAGTGATCACTTGGCTCATTACCAGCGATAGCAGAGCCCAAACCAAGCCCTGGTGGCTATCACCATATACAAGTTCGCAGTTGTGTTGCCTTGTAGTGTGGGGGACAAACGGCATTCAATTTACACATTTACACCTAGGGGTAAAGAGTCAAACTTTGAGGTGAAATTGTGTTTCTAGTGTGAAGCTGTGACAATCTCCCTGACAGAATAGTCTTCACATCCATCATTTTCTTTGATTTAAAACTAAAACAGGTTTCACTTCTATTCAGGTGTTTTAACAACATGCATTGTCTGTCCTGAGTGGACCTAGCAGGACAATTGGCACTTGATTGGTGGCATCCAACCTTGGGTCTAGTTCAAGGCAAAGTGGAAAAGTATGGGGCAAAATTGCGCCCCTGGCTTGAGTGCATGGCAAGGACTTGAATGTTTAGTTGCGTCTGACGGCGTTTTTTCTGGCATCCATCACTTCTTGCAAGCTAAAAACAATTTTCATTCTAATACGGACGTTGCCAGAGCACAATCTGTCGTGCTGTTAGTGTTGATGTGTGATTGGGTTATAATTGCGCCAGGACTCCTACGTTTTTACCCATGCCGTGATGCGAACTGGTGTCCCGCTTCTCCAATCTACGGGTTGCGTCGATCAATCACCGTTATTCCTGCGCGGGGAACGACAGAACTGACCCACTAAATCAGCATAGACATAAAGGTGGGGATGAGTGTGAGGTGGCCATTATCTTGAGTTGAGTGATGAGACAGTTGATATACGTGGAACAGCAAAGTAGGATCAAAACTGACTTCACAGTACAAGCCACACACAGACAAAGGTCCGAAACCTTTGCCTCATTTGCATATATTTGTTTTAAAAAATCTGCAATATATTGAAAGATATTCAAATCAAAAAGTTATAAAAGTAAATGCTCAAACAAAGAATTTCATGTTTTGTTATCATTTGTAAACCTTTTTTAAACTTAATTCTGCAACCCAGACTTTTGATAACAAAAAATTTCTAAACAAAAGAAGTCTAGAATATCCTGCTTGAATATCATTTTCTTTCTTTTATTACAGATTTTCTTTTACAAAAGAAAATGTCCTGTCTCTTCACATTCGTATATACTCAGTACTCTTTCTGTAAAAAAATATAAAGTTACTTGATCTGAAAATGAGTAATACTTTTCCCTTCAAAGTGGAATTTCAATTTTCACTTCTCTGTAGTGTTCATGTGTTTGTCAAATACTGAAATCAGAAAACAAGTCAGCTCAGGCCACAAGCAAATAGTTCATATAATGTTACTGTGTCAACAAATCACAACTCAAAAAGTATGCTAGAGCATGGCTGAAAACATGATACTGTCATAGATTGGCCCAAGTATTCCATTATCTTGTATATTATCTGAATTTTTTTACAGAAACGTTGACATTCACTATTCTTTTGAATAAGGCAAAAATCCTTTATTTCTGTTTGAATATGTGTGTGGTGGTTGTGTCATGAACACAACCTCCTCACAGTAAAATGGAATCCTTTTAACTAAGATTTTATCAAATTGCAAATGTTTAGGTATTTTGTACCAATCTAGACACTCAGGTATCTGTAAATGTGTAATATACTTTATACAGGAGTCAGGTGTCAAATGCACTGGACCTGTGTGACACAGGTGTAACATAATCCTTCCCTCAGCATGGCCTTCTGCAGACCACCTGTACAAGGAGCCACACCCACTGAACAGGTGCGCTGCACAAGTCAACTTAAGGACATGAGCTTTACTCTAACCCTTGTAGGATTAACTCATGTAAAGTAGCAGGCAGGGGGTTACAACAAAGGACTATATCAAATTCAAGGAAACTGTAGTGGTCATGGAGCTAAAATTGCCATTGTTGTCATAAGTGTGAGTGTCATGGAAAAAGCTATGTATTTTTCTAGGAATTTGTATGTTCTCCCTTTTTCAAAACTTAATACACTTTTTTTTTTAATTCAAAGAATACCAAATGTGACAAAATCATGAAGATGGTAATTTCTTTATGCTTGGTTGTTCCATAGGTTGGCTTGAAAAAGAAGAAGTGGTAGATCTATGATGTGTAATGTTGCATTGGGATGAGAAATGGTCTGCCATTTGGGTTCGCCCTTTGGACAGAAAGGTGACGTGGTGCTCTGTCCTCCTTCTCAAGTGATCTGTGAACTGTTGAAGGACATTTTCCACAGATTGCCATCATCAAAATGCAAAGAGGCAGTCCCCATAAAATTAGCTTTCCGTAAGTCGTGTGTCCGGCCGCGTGTGGATGTCGTTTACTCCCAGGTGGCCCCGTACGCCATCGCATCCGCCAGGAGAACTATGGACGGATGATGGGGTTTTTACCAAGCGGACCTTTTCTGATGGTCAAGTCGGTCCATTATGTCTGCAGTGGATTAATGTAGATTAAGGTCCATTTGGCTGTTTTGTGCGTGTCCATTTTGTCATTGTGCGTGAGTGTGGGCCCTAATGGTCCTCCTACATAAATAATGGAGTGTAGTGTCCCTTTGCAGTAGCTGGGGGACCAGCTCATTAATTGTCCCTAGCTCCTACACTACCCTCCCAGGGGAGCGCCATGCAATATAATACTCCTGTACAACATTTTGTCTTTGATGTACGTGACAACAAGGGACCCGTCAGGAAAGATAGTCACATCCCGGTCCTGGACATGCTCTCAGTGAGTAAATTTGCAGGGTGAAGAAATCATGTCAGGGAGGACCCTTGTTAGTGATGTTGTCTCTATTCCTGCAATGACAAGAATTTATTGGAAAAAGTCAGTCAAATGGAGAGCCGGCTAATGTCCTAGTGCAGGCGGGTCCCAGAGGACCGGGCGGATTTCTCCATATCAGGTATTTTTGGAGGGGAAAGTGGCAAAGGGCATCGCATTACTGCAAGTTGAATGGGCAACGGCTGCGCAGAGGCCTTTGTGGGGAGCGCCGAGGGTCCCAGAGGCCGAGCAGTAATCTGTCCTTGTGGTTTGATGGAAACAAAAGCGGGGGACTCCGGCTTGGCACATGACGGGGCATGAAAACTGTCACTTTTCTTTGGTGGCACAGGTTGTGTCCCCGGAGAGTCGGACCAATCAAAATTAAAATTACTTCGGGCTGCCCCGTGGAACCCAAGCCCCATGACTCTTCCTGATTGAGACAAACAATGCAGATGCAAGTACTTCTACCCCGTCTAGGGCACGGCCACCTTAGCTGATTAAAACGGCCCCATTGACAGGATGGTTTCCATCCCTTACTTCTGACAACATTTGCTGGTTTTTCATGTGGAGAAAGGGTCTGTCAGTGCCGAACAAATGGCAGCAGGCTGACCTCCTGCCAGCAATGACACATGGAAGGCCATTCTTTTCAGCCGAGCGGGTCAGCTCAGCAGGAACGGCTGAATAACGCCCCAGAGCCAAGACTTTGTAATTGAAAATGGAGCTTGCTGTCCACTGGGGAATAGTGTTGTGTCGACCTGTCATGCTTAGAGTGCTCAATGGAAATAGGGACAATGCAAATGTGGGCATCAAAGTGGTTTAGTGCCTGTGAAATTGGCCCCATTATACTCTGTCCAATAACCTGCGGTTTTATGGGCAGTAGAGGAGAAGTCACTGCCAAAGGCAAGGGGTTGGCAGGTTTTTGATATAGGGCAAAAATCCTTCATTTTCCCTGCCGGTCCCTCAGGTAGCATTAGCCCTAAGCATCGGGACTGATGGCCAATATCCATGCACAAAACTGAATTGAACATGACCGGGTCTCCGGCAAAATGAGCTCCCAAACAACGACTTGATCCTGAATTAAATTTCGTCTCATCAACTCGATGTCCCTTTTCCTCTCAGGTGTCCCTGCCCTTCGGTCAAGCCCATCTAACCCAGCCGTCAACAACACCAGATCTCGCAATTTCCAAAGAGATTGGCTCGCTTTTACGAGGATGTCCTAAACGGAGATGTATCCACAAATTTGATCTCTGATTGGCTGCAGATGCCCGTTGACAAGAAGTGTGCATCTAAAACCCTTGGTGAAATATGAAGGGTCGAGTTTTGCTGGACAGGGCATTTGTTAATGGAAGTCAAGGAGGACAGGATAGAAGAGATGCTCCATCGCTTTTGCTTTGGGCAAATCAAACTTGATGGGTGATTACACGAAGAGAAACACAACGAAAAAGGAAATAAAAGTTGTTTTCCCTTGGTCAAGGTGGCCCCTAGGATGTGTCATTCTCAGTCCCCAAGAAGAAGCCATAACAAATCTCATGCATGTATGCAAATGTCATTATCGGCGAAGTCTTTCTTCTGGCATGCCCCATTATGCAAATCAGGTCGGTGAGGATGATTACAAGGAATTTGATGTTGAACTTGGGAGGCCCTGATTTGCACCTGCGCCGGGGAGATGGAATTTGCAGGCGTCTGCCTACCTGTGTGATGGAGGCCGTCCCAGAGGGAGGGGGAGTCATTTGCACAAGATCTTCCAGCTGAGTGTATACAGTGTGACTAGGTGTAGCGGAGGCAACCTTCCCTCTCTAAGCTCATTACTGCTGAGCTCCACAGGCTTACGATTGCATTACAATTGTCAGGCAGGACCCGAGGCAATGGCTTGATAAGCCGGCCCAAGTCCAGAAGCAATGCTTATCTTAATTCTTCAGTTGCTGTTTTCCCCTCCTGAGTTGTGCGGTGTTTGTACTTAGAGGTCAGAGGCACCCAGCGTGGAGCGGCCAACCCGGCAGTCTACGGCGAGGCGTCCCGGATGGTGAATGATGGGATGGGCACAAATCACATCTCAGCACTGAAAGGACGACAAGATAAGGGCTGTCAGAAGACAGAAAGGGATGAAGAAGAGTCGAGCGCAAAAGAAGCGGTTTTGTGCAGGACGCGGCAGATACTTTTTGCAGCTCCTATATGGGCCAGTTCTAAAGCTTGCAAATACTGTACTGCATACTTTCCAAAGCTTCAAATTTGCCTCAAACCATAAATTTGTCTTTAAAAAAAGTAATAAAGTTAAAAACCATGAAGCAAATTCAAATCTGGTCGGGACGTTATTTTAATCATAAATTTTGTAAGTTTTTATTTTTCTCCCTTTTTGGGAGAGCCCTATATAAGGTTTAAGCCACACTGACTTGCTAATATGAATGACATCTGCGTGTGCATTGATTTTTTGTCCTTTTCCAAAAAAACAATAATTATTGCAATCACACTGTGAATTGTACATTAGGAGCTGCAAAATGAGCAAATATATGCCGCAAGTCGAAAAAATAAAAAGATCGGAAAATTGATACTAAGGCCATGTTGATTTGATCATATGGATGACATCCATGTGCGCATATCTATTTTCGTCCGTTTGACGAAGAATCTATATTTCTGTAATACACAATTTTTATGATTAGTTTTGTTCATTTCACAATGAAGGCAACATCTTTTTTGTCAACCTTTGTTTATTTGCACGCTCCTATCAGTTTTGGGGTCTCCAGAGGATGTCATCCATATAATCACATGAACGTGGCCTAATGTCAAAGAATGCCTACTGCAGAACGTACTGATCTTGTCATAAACTTACTCCTTGCGCAATATGTATTTCGAGCCCTGAGCTAACTTTTCCAAGAAAATGTGAAAGAACAAAAAAACTGAATTATATTGTGTTTTGGTATACCAGTCATTTGTAAAACCTTCATGACTACTTAGATGTCATAATTAAGGTACATTTTTTTGCCCAACTTTTTACACATGCTCGCATCAGTTTTGCAGTGCCTAGAGGATGTCATTTCTATAATTAAATCAGTACGGCCCAAAGGTGTACTAAAAGGGATATACATGTACGTATCAGTAAGTCTTATCCCTATGATAGCGTGCGTCTTAATTGCGTGTGTCCAGGTGTGTCCACGTGTGCACACCTGTGACTACCTGACCTTTTTCCAGGCTGATCCTGACAGATAACGACATGTAAAACCTGCGGGATGAAAGGATGTCCTTGAAGGACAGACATATGGCGCATGTTTACACCTGCTGGCCCTGAAGCAAGCTGCTGCCTTTGTAGGGGATAAAATAACACTTGGGACTAATCACACACCAGAGCTTGTGTATCACGGTGGATACATTATCTTGATGTATGTGCAAAATTGAGACTTGGACTCTCAAAAGGAAATATTCGTTTACAAGGATACAATTTTTTCACAGTATTTCACAGAAAACACAGACCTCCAGAAAAATAAAAAATATATTTAGGAAGCAAAAGAAGTTTACCATGGCTGGGATTCAAAAGAAAAATTGATTTTTTCTTTTTTTAATTCACTGAAAGCTACTGAAGTTTTCTATGAAGTGTATAAAGAGACAGTTTTGGAGAAATATATTGTTACCAAATTGCTCGCTCTCCTTGTAAAAAAATCCTTTGTTTTGTAGAGTCCAAGTTTCAATTTGGCAGAATTCTCAGGTGAGTTGAAATCTGGCTGCAACTCTGGAATCATAATTGAATTGGAGGCTGAGTAGGCATGATACGTTCTTAATTCTCCTTATGAATTTATCAATTATCTAACGCTTAAGTCATTAGGCACAAGGACTTATGCAGTCATCATTGTAAACCCCCAAAGGGGGTCATGCAAAGTGGGAGATAGCGCTTCACTAGAACTTCCAGTTCCAAGGTTGCCAGATCTTTAACCACAAGTCGATGATGACACATGTTGGTTGACATCCATAATCTTGAAGTCTGTAAGTTGGAAAAATGCTAAAAAAAGCCAGTCTCCAAGCAGATGTTGGAAGACCAAATCATCACTTTTTCCTAGCTGTTAGAAACAGCCTTGCTACCATCTGCATTTGTAACTTACAGGAACAGTATATGCAGGAGTATTTGAAACGTAACGATTTTGCCTTCCAACAAAGCTAGCTATATAGGTTTGAAAGGTTTTCCATATTTTTCAGGGATTCTATCTCCAAGAACTTCCCTGCATTTTGAAAATTGCAGCTGATTTTTCTCAGCTAGCATTGATGACACTTCTTTATTTCACAATATCCATTCCTGTCATCCAATGTAAAAATGAATAAAAAAGTGCCTCTGGTGAAAAAATTCACAGGTCAGGATTTCATGTAGACTGCATTGTATGATTTCCTTGCTTGCTATCAGATCAAATCTTATTACAGAACAACCAACAACAAGATATCAAAGAAAGATATATAATCATACCTCCGTGAAATATCTCAATTTTTTGTTAATTTCTTGTTTGATTTATTAATCATTGTGAATTTCTCGCTAATTCTGTCTATGCATTTTCCTGCCTTCCTGAGGGACATTCTGCCCGCTCCAACTTTAAACCTGGCCCAAACCAGCCTTTGAGTATTGCAGAGTGTGGGTACAATTCAGCCCCGGAACAAACCTCGACCCGGCCAGTGGTAACAAACCTGAACACACCAAGACAAACCAAAAACGATACCCGTACTCTATTTTCACGGAGGTAACAACAATCCTGCCAACATTTTTACAGAGTCCCATAGATGACTACCCCTCCTGACGTGTGCCTTAGGCTGCTTCAATTCATTTCCTTGGTTCATGAACATTAAATCAAATAAAATTCTAGAAAGAGGACTGCCACATAACCATTCCATCCCTTAAGGTCTCATTCCTGAGTTACTCCACGTGTAGACTCCCAAAGAGTCCGTACATCAAAAAAATGAACGGCTGCATGAAGTGTGTTTATAACGGTGGGAAATTTCCTTTTAGCCAGCCCAACTGATCTCAAGCGTCAAACTGATGAAAGCTTGTTTGTAACTGAAGAAATTAGCAGGTAAAGTTCGGCAACCGTGCGCGAGGTCGGACTAGCACAGCCGGGCATTGTAGGTGATGCGGTCATGCGCTTACAGCTGGAAAGTGACTTTTTTGGGGGTGTAGCTAAGTGCAGTTTGTAATTGCTATAAAAAGAGATTGTAGATCTATGCAATTTTTTTACATGATCTAGGGTAAATGTGCTCAACAGAGAATGAATGACATTGGTGCATAGTATAGCTTCATTGCGAACGCGCCCATGTAAAACACGTATTATAACATGTAAGCCTATGGGCGAAAAAACTTATGAATGAAACTTTTAACTGTGCATACCAAGGTACAGACTTTCCCATTAGACTCACTTTTCATGTTGATCTTCCTGTTGAGTACTAGTTTTCAAACTCAAGGAGCAGCAAGTCAAATTAGTGTGGCTTTAGAACACATAACCTTTAGCATTCTGGATCACCAGTATAACCTATATGAAAATATGGGGTCGCTCACAATTGCAAGGGTTAATCTACCCAATTCCATGCTTGTTTTCTTTCATTACAGAAACACTTTGAAACCTTTCTTTTTCTACTATGCCTGCAACTTGCCTTTAAATTTTCTATAAAAAAAAGGAGACTGAACAAGCAGTCGTAAAATTTATGAAGTAAAATTCATGTTGCCAATTAAATAACTACATGTATATAAAAATTGTATTTAAAGAAAAAAGTTCTAGAGAGATATTGTGTTTTGTATCTTTAAGATACACCTGGAGTCTGATTAGCAAAAATGCATTATTTTTCTTCTTCTGTGATTCTGTACTTTTTTTCTGTTACTGTACAAATTACTGTGAAAATCTTGAAATGTTTTTCTAGGTTTTTGACCATCATTAAAGCCATGACCTCACCACTGCAGGCATGCATTTCAATTGTATTGCTACTGTATTACAGAACTTTTCAACCATGGAGTTAAAACACCACAATAAAACCCTTTCACATTCTATCTAGAAACTTAGTAAATGAACTGTTTGATCCATAGTTCAAAGCCCTTACACCCCCCTCCCCCACCAATAACTACCTTCCTCTCAATTTCAGAACTAGAGGTGACAGTACCCCAGGTCACATCGTGACACAGTCACCTCCACCCCTTAACCTCCACCCCATTGGGGTTTCCATTGATTGATGCACTGAGGTGGCGGGTCAGTGATTTTGGCAGGACTCACAGATGACTGATGATATGATTTACTATCTGTCAAAACTGCATCAAAGAAAAATGTATCTTTTCCCCTACAACTCACTTTAAAATCACTCCTGACCTTTTCCTTTATTGTAATGACCAGTGCCACACCCTCCTCTTCCCAGTTTTTATAATTATTTCAGTTTATTACAATAGGCGACTAGACAGCAAAATAACAGGATAAAGTTATGTCTTCTATTAGTTGATCAGATTGATAGAATTGAGAATTAAGGAAAAATAACCCAAAAATGAAACTGTCAAGACTGGGATGGGTCATTGGTTTCAAAATAGCTTCATAGATGGATGACAAGGATGATGCATTATTAAGGTGTCAAGAAAAGTATCATGGGGACGCTATTAATACCCTCTTGACAAGCCACTGACCTTCCTGTAGTCCTTCCAGATGGTGTTGTCCCATTTCTCTGTTCCTGGGTAAACAACAGAAACTTACAAAAACAACAACAACAGTGAAAATACATCTATCAGGTACAAGTTGATGTGGACAGGTGAAACAATGACAGGTAAAAATGTTTTTTTTTTCTTCTTTGGTTGGTTTTCTGACAGGCTTTCTCAACAGAACAACACATTTTCAGCTTCAATAAAAAAGAAAAGCCTTACCTTGCATTTTTCTGTGCAAAAGTTCACTTCATTTCTCCCAACAGTGGCAGGTAGTGATGGAGAGACCAGTACGGACTAACTTACATTTTATTCCCCTTTTTGTTGCAGCTAAGGACCCACGCTGACTGGATTATATCGATGACATTCATACTATGACATACATACAAAAAAAGTTTGGGACCATACTGTAAATCGCACAAAGAAGCTGCAAAATGAACTAATATATGCCATAAATTGAAAAAAAAAAATACCAGGAAGTGGATACTTTTGTCATAGAAAGCGTTAATTACAAAGTCAATTAAAGAAGATGTGAAAGGACAAAAATAAAGAATAAAATAAAGAATATATCATTTGGAATACCATTTTCTGTAAGTTCAGTTATTTGTAAAAACCTTCCTGACCGCTTAGATTTCAGACTGAAGGCAACTTTTTTGGCCCAACTTTTTTTTCTGCACACTTGCATAAATTTTGAATTAAAATTACTCAGAGGATGTCATCCATATAATCAAATCAGTGTGGCCTTATTTCGACTCTCAAAAAAGATATTGACAACCATTTCTCGTGGGTAATTTTGTACACAACTGTGTCCTTCAATTTGTTGTGGTGATGATTGTTATTCGCCCGTTCATTGTCCAATTTAACGCCCCGCCCACCCATCTATCTGTTCATCCATCTAAGTGTACTGACCCACCCACCCATCCACACATCCTTCTATCATTCATTAACCCACTCACCACACATCCATCCACCTATCCGTTCAGCTGTCCTTCCATCAACACATCTCTTTTTACATGCATCATTCAACATCGAATTCATTTGTTCACTTATCTACTTGCAAAAGCATCTACGTGTCAATCACCTAAACACACCCCAGACATCTAACATCCACCTGTCAATCACCCAAACCACTCATTCACCCATCCACATGTCAATCACGCAACCTGCTCATCCACCCGTCCACCTGTCAATCAACCAACACTCATCTACACATCCACCTGTCAATCACACAACCTACTCATCTACATATCCTGTCAATCACCCAACACACTGATCTACACATCCACCTGTCATCACCCAACACACTGATCTACACATCCACCTGTCAATCACCCAACACTCATCTACATATCCACCTGTCAATCACACAACTCATCTACACATCCACCTGTCAATCACACAACACTAATCTACATATCCACCTGTCAATCACCCAACACATTCATCTACACATCCACCTGTCAATCACCCAACACTCATCTACATATCCACCTGTCAATCACACAACCTACTCATCTACACATCCACCTGTCAATCACTCATCACTCATTTACATATCCACCTGTCACCCAAACACCCCAGACATCTACACATTCACATGTCAATCACCCAATCTACTCATTTACACATCCACCTGTCAATCAATCACTCATCTACACTCCCAATTGGCCAATCAACTGACCCACACATTTACCTGCCTATCAACTAACCCATCCTTTCACACACCTACCTGTTAATCACCCAACTCATCTTAACATCCACCTGTCAATCACCCAATTCACTGGTCTACATCCACATGCACAACCCAGATCATTCCATGTCTTTGACCCATCTAATGACCCATTCTTCTCTGTCCAGTCCCCCCATCCTACATTTTTCTCCTACAACTGCTTTTCTCCTCTTTAAAAACAAAACAAAACAAAAAAACAACAACAAAAAAACAGGCAGACATCTTTTCTTGGACACCCCTGCAGTGATTTCTCTCACTTTTGATATAGGCAGCAGGGTACATGAATCCAGGAACTCTACTTGGTGACATTCAAGTCCATTGACAGTGGAAACATGCTAGCATCTGTGATACTGAAGGACTTCTTATCATCAAGTGACATTTTGATCAAAGATTGACATAATCAAGTTGAATTGTGTTGAAGTTCAAGTTCAAGAGCCTTGACATGGACATTGTTAGAGGGCTGGGTGTATGTGGACGAGGGCAGTCTCCTGACAGTTTGAGTTTGTCACACCTTGATCTTACATTCTAATTTCTTCCATACTGTTTCAATCTTGATTGATCGCATAATCTTATTGATTAAACAATAATAAGTCAATGTTAAATGCAATGCTTTATGATAGGCCAGGCTTATTGAAAAGAAGTGACCAGTCTACTGGATAAATGTTTCAGAATATGAGCTATCCTTGGTTATCCAGCAGAGCAACAACACTCGACATTTCTGATTTTATATACTACAGTGTCAGAAATATCTAAAAAGGGGCAAAATAAAGTAGCTCTGTCAGCAGTTTTGTCTTGCCGAGGTTTAATTGAGAAAATCAAAACTATACGCAGACTGGGATGTTGAGAAATATAGCTGCCTCTTCCTTTGATGAACTGCAGTTCCTGTCTTTACTTGCCTCTTCCACAGCAGGTATAGAGCCAAGTCTAGTCAGGTCGGACCTTTAGTGCCTGACATTGCGCCCGGCATCCGCGTCTGCAGTCGTAAACCTAGCCATCTCGACCGATACGACCAGTTACGGTGTCTTCCAGCCGTGGGGACCACTTAGCTTTACTACCACACTCTCTTTACTCCCGGTTAGACGATAAAAACTTTTTACTTTCCAACTGTAAATACTGCAGAGATGGACTTTACAGTATCAAGATGGACTGGATTCTAATAACACAGGGGGGCACAGATAACAGACACTGTTGATGGAGGGAGCCCAGAGGGTCAGTGGTACAAATGCAAAACTTCTGAGCCCTTTGATCCCGCGGTCGGACTGACTGGTGACACTAAAACGAACGAGAAACTGTGGTAATGTAGAACGTGAGGGAATCTCATCTTAACTATTACCAAATGAATACTACATTGTGTTAATCAGTAATCTTTATCATCTCCTTTATCAAGGAGGTCATGTCTTGTGCGTTTGGTTTCAAATATGATGTTACTCCCTGAAGCTATGAATAAACTGTTTTTTATTCATTCCTTGGTTCCTGCAGACCCTATACATGTAGTAGTGCCTAGTGGCACAAAGGGCAGCAAGTTTCCTTGCTGATTCAGTAGCAGGGTATGTTTTTACAGGGAGGAGTTGCTCCAAAAAAATTGTAGATCTTTCTGGCAATTCACAGCATATATCTGCCCGTTTTCTGGCTTTTTTCTACTATTTACAGAATAATCGCAAACTCTCTTTTTTGTGAAAATGGATGAAAATTAAGGTGTCATCCATGTAATCAAATCAACATGGCCTAACCATGATGTCAATGTCATAAGCTTCAGACTTACTTCCTATATAAAGTCGGGACTGCACAGAGAGATGGTTGAGTACCCAAAAACTGCCAGACCTCTCAACAGTGTTTCATTGAGCGTTTAATGATCTCCAAGATCTTCCAACAGTCTCTCAGTGATCTTAATGACCAATGATTCTAATTCATCGGTTTACTAAATGAAGGCAATGGTTCCCCATCAAAGGAAACTGCAGGAATTTCACCTCAAAGAAAAAAGAATGATGAAAGTGTCATCTTAATTTTATGGTTTCCTGAATAATTTAACACTTTCCTGTAAAAGGATCTGTTGTCGTGGAAATGACCTTGTCGTGGGCTGCCTCGTTAGGGGAGATGACAGCGTTTGAGAAGTAATAATCTGATTAGCTTTGACAGGCAGAAGACAGGACTGAGTGGCCATGTTGTCATGTGACAGAAAATACATGTGTGAGGAAACTAAAACAACAAGGTCACATACCAGGAGGCTCAAAATTGACGACCTTGACCATTGTCTTCCCAACACCTACACACATATCAAATGTCACTACAATCCATCCAGAGGTAAAAAAGATATGCTGACCACAAATATCCGGAAACAAACACACACAAACACACATATGGACACGCCAAAAACAATACCCGGTATCTCTATTTTTTGTTGACAGAGGTAACAATTGTAAACAAACAACAGAATGCCAGGCAAACATTAAGCTCAACAGAAACATACACTTTCCTTTTCTTTCAAATGAAGAAACAAAAAAATTTGCAACTAACTCTGCAGTTTTTATTGCAACCAACCAAAAACATAACCTTCTTGCCGAAGGTAACAAACAACCAGACAAATGAAGAGTGTGAACTTTTGTATAAATCTAAAAACTGTAGGGAAAAATAGTCTTGGTTTATATGGTCAGCAAGCAAGGTAATGTCTATGCACCAAGGGCAAACCTTAATTCTAGGGTTTACATTTCTCACGTTTTCCTGGCATCTTGCGTACTGGAAAAAAGTTCAAGGCTACATAAGAGCCTTTCTCAACAACTCCCAGGAGATTCAGCTTAGTACCTCAATAGCCTCCTTCTTTGTATTTCTGCAAGTTGCTACTGAGATCAAACAAACGACATCCAAACACGACAGAGACAGGCCCCGGAAACTGGACCCCAAAAAGGTTTCTTTCTGACCAAAAATATCTTAATGACTCTTCAAAGCACTGGTAGATGAAAGGTTGAGCTGAGGATAGACATGGTGGATGGACTGTTCTTCAAATAGGAGAACCTGGTTTATCTTAGCTAATACAAGGTGGAGCTTCTCAGAAGAGGCCTAGAAAATGAGAACTGAAGCCCACTGTCCTCCATGATGTAAGTCCAGTACCATATACATGTACATACTACTATTGAAGGGGAAAAGAGATTTGATTTTGGTTTAGGGAGAAAATGGAGTGTTCGCGGTGTATTAAGTTTGTGGATGAAACAAGGAAGCAGGCGGGTAGAAGAGAGTCAAAAATTTCCATGCTGGTCTTAAGGTCACCACAAAAACTGCAAAAATAAAACCACTGCGACCATTTCCCCTTTTACAGTATTACAATGTAGATTGGTCTATATTTTTGGTGTGTGTGTTTGTTTGGGTTGGTGTGTGTCTCTAGTTATGTCCATAGAGTGACAGGAAGCGAGTGGGAAGATAACCTCAAAGTTCAGACTTACCAGAGTGGCAGGAAGTACAGGTCATAGATGGTAAAACTAGTATTTAACCAGCCTTAATAGTCAAGGTCATGGGGTCGATGAAAGAGACTTTTCCGTTTTGTTTCAAGGCATCGTCATTTGAGGTGAAGCATGATGCTTTTTCAAGTAGCTAGTGGTAGTGCAATGCGGCTTCGCTACGCCTCGGGTTTTTGGCCAAGCACACCGGGTCACCCCTACTCTTCTCAATAAGTGTGTTCTTTTACGTGCTTTTACATGCAGAGGTTTGACGCTTGAGGCTAATGCCTGAAACTCCCTCATACGCGGGGCCGCCGGCTTTACGTCACCATCCGAAATGACGAATGCAATCCCTTACAACATGTCCGAGCTCGAGTCGACCCCGAGGATCGAACGCGGGCCCTGGGATCCACGGAATTTGATCCAGATGGCGAAGCAGCGGGGTTGCGTTACTGCTTGCACCACGGAGACTTAGTCTACTAATTTACAGGAAGGTATTGTTTTTGGTTTGTCTGTGTTATTGCAGTTATATATTATCCAAATGCTAGTCACGTTCACCTTAGAGACAGGACTTGATCAATGGGCAAGATTAATGATGGACATGACATTGATTAATGAACTACAATTAAACAAGACATACGGAGTCATGAGATCTCGGAACTCTTGTTTTTAGTTGTGATGTATCTAAGGTCCAGGTGGGACATCGTGGTTCTAGGGTTCCAAATGACAAATGAATAAACTCTACAGCTTCATTATCAATTTGGGACAAATTTACATAAATCTAGAGACCTACAAGTTTGAGGAATAGGTCAATGAAATAAAATTCTACTACAGCTAGAAATACTCTTATATGAATTGATGAAATAAACCTACATTGCAAAACTTTATAACTGCATACTGTACATGTATCCCTATGGCAGAAGCAGTAACACAACCTGCTACTTTGACATACGGATTCTGTGCATCCAGAGGAAGAGGGTTTGATCCCCAGCTCATTGTGAGGGACTGCATTCGTAATTTTGGTTGGTGAAGATCATGTACAGCCAAAAGCCTAAAGATAGTATATATGACTGTTTTAAGGGTTAGCCTCAAGCATCAAACCTCAAGTTCTGCACATAAAAGAACCCATAACTCTTATGATCTTATCCAAGGGGAGACCCAGTGTACATGGCTAAAAACATGAGACATGGGGGCAACGCAAGTGACTTGTAGCAATCAAAAAAGCATCATGCTTCTTCTTCAGTCCTTCCGCTTTACCTCATATATGTACAGTATATGTATAGGCTGAGGTATCTTTTGTAAGCAACGGTTGTCATAGCAAAATGATATGGATTTTCAAGGCTAAGTGCTTTTCTCCAAGTTTGAGGTCAGTTTGACAAGTACTACTAACACTAGTATGTTATGCTGCTTATTTTTCATTTTGGACATATCTGCATGAATTTGCATAAAAGCCAGAAGAACCATTTACCTGATTTGGCCTTCGTAAAAATAATAAAAGTACATCAAACTATCATATCATGGTACTGGACTAATACTAGATTTTTTCACTATGACAGTATTTTGGTTTCTCCTCCTAGGCTACAAAATAGGCATTAGCCAAGAAAATAATTATCACATTATAGCGTTGATGCAAGTTCTAGAAAACACTAGGAAGGACTAGAAATATCCAATATTAGTCACCACTGGACACATATGAATTACTTAAAAGCATCATTCTAGTTAAGATGTCCAAATGATATGAAACAGCAAAAACTGCAAGCTTGTCTCCAACAGTGTCTCAAGCTGTGGACGCCAGCTAAGAAGGAAGCAGCATCTCTAACAGCTTGTTGGATTCCGAAAACGTATTTCGCTGGGGCTTAGAAGGAGTCCTAATTGCTGCCTTGGGGTACCGTCGCCAATTACATCACCTTCTAATGAAGCAGAAATAGGTTTAGCTGGGAGTGGGGATTACCGGATTATGGGGCGTAATACAAGTTTACGGCGGTGTCCCCTCGGAGTTAACGTCTCTGGCCACTGGCTGGCAAAGGAGGGAGTTTAATGTGAAGAAGACGACGTTAGTAGAGAGTTAATGGTCTCAGGGGACTCATGGTCAAGGTTGGAGGATGGCTTGGGGTTAAAGGTTGCACCAATGTTGCTTGTTACATCTGGGTTTTACAACATATAACTTTGTTTGGGAGTAATTTTGCAGGCTAATGTAGTAGTAGCAGAGGAGGAGATAGTAATGGTGTCCGTGGGGGGGTGCACGCGGGGTCAGCGCTAAACCACCTCCGTGGCCATGTAGCTTAGAGCGGGGATTAAAGGATCCACAGACGTTACAACTTTTATGGTCGCGTCTCCTGGTGATATTGCGTGGACTTGCTGGCGGGTTGCGATACGGGAGCTCTCGGCAGAAGGGAGGATTGTCTACGGTGACCCCTATTGGGATCCGACAATGCCTGACAAGCATGTAACAACGGATTAAGTCTTCTTAAATGTCATTGCACAAGGAAGTCTTAAGAAAGAGCGAAGTTGAATCCACACGTCTTGACAGGGTCAGACCAAAGGAACCTGTGCTGGAGCTAAGATAAGACGTCCATAAGCCTTTGCTCCGAGGCAGGAATTTCTTACAACTAGAAGATACGGGGAGACCTTTGTGAGGGCCGTGTAGCCAACTTCCCAGACATACCTGTTGGTGGAGGACTTAACTTCAATCAAAAACAGGAGACTTTGAGAGGGAAAGGGCCATTCGGGGAAGAGGCGGGTCGTATATAACATTCTTAGAGAACAAAAGGCAAATGTAGTGTGAAACGAACATGTCAGGGGATAATTAGTGGTGAAATCTAATTTCATTTAAAATTCTGGATCGTTTGGGGTAATTTGAATGAATGTTGTTATTTTTTTTACTTCCGAATCTTTCGATAAATAATATGCAAATAAGCCAGATTCTACGCGTTTTGCATTTTCGTCGTGTATCAATAATGGAAATGTGACAAAATGATGGGAATATGTTGAAAACAAGTTGCAAATATGTTACAAATATGAATCTGAATGTAGATTTTTCAAATTCTTAATATTTGTATCCTCTTTGCCCACTAAATTCTACAATATGTCCCTTTAAATTCCCTAAAAGCTGTATTGTGATTTTTGGCATATGCTTTTCAGCCATGTCAGTATTGAATGTCAATTTGCAGCAGATTGTGAGAAATGTGAACTCTCAAACCTGGACCCTTAGACTACCAAGGACTTGGGGTGTGCACTGTTAACCCTTTCTCTGCTAAGGTAGCTTTGTGAGACTAAATTTGTATTGGTTATAGGGTTAAGCAGCAGGAAAAGGTTCATGACTGAAATAGTTATGTACCCTAATTTCTCTGTTTTGCATATTAGGCCATACTGATTTGATTGCATGGATGACATCCCCTGGGCACCCCAAAACTGATGCGAGCATGCAAAGAAAGATAGTTTGGCAAAGTTGCCTTCATTATGAAATCTAAATTGTGAGGAGGGTTGAGCAAAATGACTGAAGACAGAGAACTTGGAGTGGCAAGCAATAATTTTATTTTCGTTCTCTCACATCTTTGACTTTGGAATTGACTTTTCTTTTACATCCTACACAAATGTACAACATCAGTATCCGCTATTTCGTTTTCTGATATTTTTTGGCAACTTAGGCCACACCAATTCAATTTGTTGCTTCTCGGATTTTTCTGAAAAAAATCGGAGCGACAGGGCAGAAAAAAAACAAAAATTAATTTTTTGCAAATAGCCTTGGGTGAAGATAAGGGTTTATATAACATAAAGAAAAAGAGGATTAATCAAGTTTCAACTTTGTATGGCTCATTTTATGCAATGCACCCCTTTCTTTGATCTAGTACTATAATTTCAGTAACAAAATTACCTTTTGCCATGTAATATGTGGATTGATATTGAGAAATAGTTTTAATAAATGAAAAATTGTAATATGATCAATGTGACCACACCTTTTAAGTTCGTGCAAGCCTTTATAATCTATTTTGGTGGCTATCGAGTTTTACAACTGAACAGATAGTAAAATTGGGAGTTAAATTTTGTGAATGGGAATTTTTTTTTTCAAAAATGGGAAAAACAGGACAGGCTATTCCGAGAAGCAACAAAATAAATTGGCCTAGTGGCCTAATGGCATATATTTGCCATTTTGCAGCTTCTTTATATGACTTACAATATGGTCGCAAACTTTATTGTGTGCAAACAGACGAAAATCGATGCATGTGTGGATGTCATTTAAATAATCAAGTCCGCATAGCCTTAGTCAAGTGCCAAACTGCCACCTATACCAATTTCTCAATTTGAACAAAGTAACTATCTAATTGTTTTATGGCCTTTTAATCCATGTACATGTAGCTCACCAGAAATCACCTTAATGCATGAAATTAAATGTGTCCAAGTAGAAATGTATCTATTTGCATATTTGTGACTTCCTAAGTGCCATTGAAACTGATCATGCACTGGAATTGAAATGAGGTATTGACCCAAATTTGGTTCTGAGAGCATCTAGTCCATTCAGTTTGGCAGAAAGTTGCCATGTTTAAGTGTATTTCCTCAGACATGCATGATCATAATTGTTCTAAATCTAAAAATAAAAAGATAAAAACCCAGATTATGCATTACAATTACATGCAATTGGACATTGACCTTAATTTCTAGAAACTACTTAAGGTAATTATTTATTTTTGGTCTACACAATTTCTATTTTTGGTCCTTGACAACAGTGATCTGTTTCGTAAACTCCAAAAATGCCTGCCATATTTCCGTTATTTGATGGCAGCATTCATGAAACCATGCAAAGTTGTGTTCTCATAAAGCAAAGAAATAATTACAAATAGGCCTATACAATTATATTAAGTCTCTTGCCACTTAGTTTTATCATGTTGAGGGTACGACCAGAAATTAATTCATAGCCACAGGATGTTTTTGTAAAAAAAATATTGGTAATCGTGGTTTACTAAAGGGTCATAGAGGTCCATGTGCACACCTGTCAAGATATGCCCCCTGTGGATTAGGAGCCATACATATAGGAGGTGGGGGTGATGACAGATAATGTCAAAGTTGTGCCTCACAGGTAGACACAAAGAGAATTTTGCCAATCTTTCTACAGGGGTCCCAACCTTTTAATCAGGGGTGTTCTAGGAAAATCTGCCTTGTGGGTGACATGAGCTGTCAAGCCTCTCCTGTGCCAGACAGAGTAAAAATATGAGTTGCGGCTAGCCTGTGTTTACACAAGCTCTCGGCAGGAGGTTACTGACACCTGGCGGTTACAGAACCTGATGGCCGCTAGGAGCGCGATTTGTCAGGCTAGAGTTGTGGCCATGTAGAAGAGAAAAAGGGGTTCATCCTGAACTGAGGTGAAGCATGGTACATCTTCCAGTACCTAGAGGTAGTGCAATGTGGCTTCGCTACGGCTCACATTTTGGGCCAAGCACACCGGGTCACCCCTACTCTTCTCAATAAGTGTGTTGGGTTCTTTTACATGCAGAGGTTTGATGCTTGAGGTTATATATTAGACCTTAAAACTCCCTCATGCCCAGGCCACCAGCTTTTACGCCACCCTCCGGAAGGACGATCTCAATGAAAAATCATTTGACTTGGACATGCTATGGTCTTGATTACCTTCGCCGAGAAGGTTATGCATAGGGTAGCGTTTGTGTGTATGTATGTAATGTACAGCATAACTCGAGAAGGCCTGCATGGATTGTCTTGATATTTGGTAGGTGGGTAGGTCTTGATGAGACTAGGAAATTATTAGATTTTGGGTCACCTAGCGGCGATTACCTTCGCCGAGAAGGTTATGCATAGGGTAGCGTTTGTGTGTATGTATGTAATGTACAGCATAACTCGAGAAGGCCTGCATGGATTGTCTTGATATTTGGTAGGTGGGTAGGTCTTGATGAGACTAGGAAATGATTAGATTTTGGGTCACCTAGCGGCTTGTTACGGTTCTGCAGCGGAACTTCCTGTTTCAATATCTCGTGTTCTGGACAAGCTATGGAACTGATTTTTGAGTGGTAGATAGCTCTTTGGACAGAGAGTAAGTGGTATAGGTTTTGGCCCCCTAGCGGCTTTTTTGGAACTGCAGGAGCAGGTTTTGGTTCAGACTTTGAAAGGGAATAACTCAAGAAGGGCTTGACGAATGGTTATAATTTTTGGTAAGTAGATAGCTTGAGTGATGATGTACATGATTAGATACTTATTATGCAAATCAGTATCTAATTTGCATAATTAATGAGGAAAGTTTATACATCGGCCAAATTCCACGACAGGACTCTCAAACATGTGACATATGTAACTGAAGAAGAGAGAAATATTAATAGATATCAATTATGCAAATGAACACCTAATTTGCATAATTAATGAGAAAATACTATAACTCAAGATGGGCTTGATGGATGGTAATGATTTTTGGTATGTAGATAGCTTACGTAATGCTTTGTATGATTGGACGATAATTATGCAAATCAGATTTTAATTTGCATAATTAGACAACTTTAAAAACCCGCTGTATTCCATGATATGACTATTGACATATGTGACATTTGTTACTGAGGAATTTTGATAGATGAAAAATATGCAAATGTAGGCCTAATTTGCATAATTAATGAGAAACTACTATAAAACCATAAAATAAAATGAAAATGAAATGAGGTAAAGGATGGCAATTTCATACTTGTGTCATTTGGAAGTTATGTGAATGTGAACATTGTTGAATCAAATTATGGTAATAAGGACCCCATTTGCATAATTCATGATAAATGTTACTTTGTTAGCATAACCTTCTTTGTTACGCTCATACTTTTGTTTTTTGGGTGAAGAAGATCAACTGGTATGATTTATAATTGATGACAAACACCCCTGATATGTCAGTCATAAAGGTTAAAATCATATGGCGAAGGTATGAGGTCGTGGAACTCTAGTTCAGTTTTTTTTGTGGAAGATAGCTTTAGATGTATGTATGGAAGGAATGGTACAGGTTTCGTCCTTCTAGCAGCTTGTTCTGGAATTGCAGGGCGTTTTTGTTGAAATCTTCCAAGGATAACTGAACAAAGGAACAACAGATCCATGATATTTAATATGCAGGTTGTTTAGACACAAAGATGTACACAATGAGATGCAAATTGTGACCTAATTTGCATAATTATTAAGGAAATTCTATAATTAGTGTTTTGTACCTTGGGACTCAAATACATGTAACATGTGTTTTATGGCAAGACTGGTCGAACATTGATAGATAACAATTATACAAACAAATTCCTTATTTGCATAATTAATGAAAAAGTGCATGATTCATCTTAAGTGGTAAATGATTGAACTGTCAACATTATGACCTTTGTAAGTTAGTTAAAGGTGTACAGAGCCAAGCATAGATCTTATTGAAGTCATTGGTATAATCAGAGTAATTCATGGAGATATGCGATCTCAGAACTCCAACTTGTTTAATTAGTTTTGGGGGAGAGGGTCGGTAGTCTACTCCATGTACATGTAGTGCACTTGACAAAGTGGGCTAGCAGACTGCTTTCATTCTACACCCTTTAGAGGTTTACAATGACCATGGAAAACTAAGAAACTGAACCTTCTTGAAGTTCTTCCTACTTTTGAAACCAGAAGATGTTTTTCCGTCTCCTTGGTTAAACGTTACTCCTTCCTGACAGAATAGACCACCCAACTGTCCATCAACATTTGCAGTTCAACCAATGAGAGAGCGGATGGAGGTCTGCCCAATTTTTTTGACAGATACACCATCCTGGCTGTCCATCAAAATTTGCAGTTCATCCAACAGTAAAGTGAATGGAGGTCTGACCAATATTTTGCAACGTTTTTATTATCTATTTGCAGTTTGAAGTGGGAGTGGATATGGGATTAGTTTATTGAATCATTATATATACTCTTTGTTTTTTACATACTTTTGAAATAAGAGGTGGAATCTGACAACCAAGAGAAAAATGATACGGCCATGTCATCTGTGAGTCCGTGGTGACATGTATGACATGTAGAGAGGAGTCTTCATCAGGACAACGATGTACCGTTGTAACGGTTGTAGGTCGGATAGGTGATAGCAGAAGAAAATGGGTCACACAACCCATTAGGGGGCAACAACTGAGTGCGACATATAGTTTTGTTGCACATTTACCCACTAGAGTCGGGATGCCAAATGAAATGGACGTGACACCGCCCGAGAAAAGCCATCAAGTTGATTAGAAGGAGCTGACTGGTGATAAGACGTCGTGTGCCTTTTTTTGGGGGGAGATTTAGGAGCAGAGTGGTGTGTGGAGAGGGCAGGCTTGAGGTGGATGGTGGGCCACAGCAAGGAAGTTTTATGGATGACAATTTGTTCCTCTCTGGCGATGGTTCAAATGACAAGAAAGTACGGAAAATGGGAAGATATGTTGTGTGGTAGCCGTGAGTAATTTGCTCTTGCGGAAGTGACACTAGTGAGGTAGCCATGAGTGTAGTTGTAGAAGTGAAACTTCAAACTGTAGTTAGGTATATAGTTGCAGAAGTGACGTCACTAATGTGGCAGTCTTGAGTGTAGTTGTAGGATTGGTCATCATCATCATGGATTTATTGATATTGGTATCAATAAGCTCGAGTGTAGTCACTGTTGTAATGATACTAGGCTACCACACTAGTGTCACTTTCTGCACTTCTTGAATACAATAATAAGTTTATTGCAAATTCCTGCCCGAAGGCTAATTGCAAATAACATGTTTTGTGGCTTTAATTCTTGTTACAGCGTTCATGGTCTCAACTTAAATCGGACATCCTGTTATTTTTGTGGGCCATCTTTTTTTAAACATTCTAGCATTATATCAAGTCTGCAGAGGATGTCATCCATTAAATTTACTTGCTGTGGCCTTACCCTTGGATACCATCAATTTTACACTCATACCGGGTCACACCAACTCCGCGAGGGAGGTTATTATTCGTTGCCCATGTCGTCCAAAATATCAACATAAGGCATCTGAAATGCTTTTTCCATGATCAGTAAATAAAGGCAATGTATTGCAACAAAAAACACAGTCCCATCCATGTTCTTGCATATCAATAAAAATAAAAGATTGACACAACGATTGATTAAATGTTTTTTTTTTGCTAGGAAACATTTCAGATGTTAACATTGATCTGGCAAACACAAATGTTCTCCCCCCACCAACACTACAATGGAATCATCCAGACTGAGTCATCGTCCAAATATGTATCATGAGATATTCGGAGAGTCTTGTGCTTTTTATTGCCTTTGATTTATAATGTAGAGTGAAGTATGTTCGATGTCTGCGTGTTGTCATCTGAAGAATTAAAGAATCTGTGTACTGAATGTTTTCTATTGATCTGTTAATATGGGCAAGTCCATCTTAGAATCTAAGAAGGTAAAGTTTTTATGTCAGCATGAATTTTGACTCCCTTATTTCAAGTGCATTCGTTCGTTCAGACTCTTGTAGTGCCAAGTCACACATAGGGCGGCAAGTTTCCTTACTGTTCAGTAGCAGGGTATATTTTTAGGGGAGGGGTTGCTAGCCCTTCCCTTTATCCTGCTCGAGGCACCTCCTCAAACACGGGACCCCCATTTTACGTCCTTTCCTTAGACAGGTGCAGCCCAAACCCGAGATTCCCTGACCCAGGATTGAACCGGGTCTCCCATTTACCAACTAATTGAAACCAAAAGGTAAGCTGTGAGGCTGCTACTAGTTGAGCTGTAAGGACATCCCTAATAACTATGTTAGTTGAAGTATTAGTTCTGTTATATATTAAATAGGGTTTACACCAACAATAATTAGTTAATGGGGTGGTCGTGACAAAGTAAACAAACATTCTGCAGGGACGATCACAGAAGAGTGGAATTTTTTTTTTCCAAAATTTCTAATCTAAAAGTTTAGAGTTCCACACAAACAAGGCAGAGGGAAAATGTGCATGGTTGAACTGTGAAAAGAAACATGACAAGTCTAGTCTATGACTTTCTACACCCACACATCATCAACTTTTGTCCTTGAGACATATATCTCCATCTAACAAGTAAGGATTTCTACTCTTTTTGATTTCTTCTGACTCTACTGTTACCACCAATCCCCTCTGTGCTTCCAAACTGAAATATCTCCTATAAAAGAAGGTCCCGGGCTAAGATTTCTATTCATCGGTGGGCCATTTTTGTTAACACTCTTGAAATTACTTTCTTTAAGTTAGGGATTCTGAAGGACATGCTCGGTAAAGTTACGAGTCCTTTTTATGATGACAACTGCAGGCAAAATGGCTATAAACCACCACTCCCCTATTCTCTCCAAGTTTTTAATATCGTCATTAGAAATCTTCAACCACAAATCTCATTTATTTCTGAAATCAGGACGGACCGATCTTGATGCGCTTAAGACAGGTTGAATTATAGCAGAAGGAACTCATAAAGAGGACAAGCAGTCGATTCTGTAAGCATATATACATGCATTCTTTATTCCATTCCTATGTAGAAACATTTGTAACACTTCTAGACACCACCAACAGAGAGCTTCAACAGTGTCTCTTAATTTGGCAATTGCTAATTACAACTGTGCATCTTGCACTTCCCCACAAATGACGGATGCTCACAATAACAATTAACATTATTTGCTAACAATAAATGGAAGATTGCATCCTCAGAGAGCACACATACAGAGAGTTTGGAGTTTAAGTGCACGTTCTATGTGGACATTCGTAAATGCCTTTGGTGCCTTTTTACACCTTCCGGGCTTATTACCATACCTCAGGTGGCACACACCTGCGGCGCATGTTTATGGACTAACAACTAATTGGTACACAGAGTCGGTAAACAGCGTGAACTCGGCATGTGTCTATATAAAGTCGCTGTCATGTTCTGTCTCCATTTTGGTACATTATTTCCGTTTTTTGACATTTCGCAACACTGGGGTGATAATGATGTACAGGGATGACACAGACGATGAGGTGCCGGCATAATTCAGGTCCCCTGAGCTTTTCCTCCTTCTCTTTGCTATAATAGGTCCCTTCCCAAGAAGTATACAGGTTGTGAACTGAAAATTTCCCCAGTGCAATTACACAGAGTCATATGACATCAGGGCCAAAGAGACAGTCCTATTTCAGTACAATATTATGCATGTCCATTAATTTGATAGGGGGCATCCATGTTGTCCACATTCTCTGGAATAAGGACCAAGGACTATATATGTTGTCATGACTTTTTCATTTGCACACAGATTTCCTGTCCGATGCCATAGCCCCCTGCAGACTTTGTCCCTCATGTAAGGTTTCTCTGATTACAGCCCAGCCTATCTCACATACAACAGTTGCCTTTTCCAACCCACCCTAAATTGGAATGGCCCCAAATCCCAACAGAGATAGATTCCACCGAGATCAAATGTGTCAACAAAGCTATAAAAAAAAAAAACTTGCTCTCTTGTTCTCTTGTTGTTGCACAAGTTTTGATATCAATAATGGTGACACGACACCGCGGGATGCGTCTGCAGCGAGCATTAGGGACGGTCGGGAATCCCGTGTGCTTCGGAGAACATTCCCCCTTATCACATTTTCCGGTAAATGGCAGTCACAGTGAATTTGCGAAGGGACTCTCATTTTTCTGCAGGCAGCCTATTTGTCTTTACCAAGTCTTTGCCGACAGATTAGCGAAATTAAGCAGATTCATCGGGGATGTGCCAATGGAGGTACTTGTGAGATGGTGCAATCTCTGCCACATCTCACTGTGGCGACAAGCCTGCAGGCATGGATCATCTCTTGCAATATTCGAGTATCGATAAAACTTCAACATTGCAATCTTATATCTCCTGCTCAGCGCTCTGAATACCAAGCCGTCTACAGTACATGCAATTGTTCACAGTTTGGGACAAGTGTACGAAGTAAAATGTCCACTGCCTAAACATACAGACTGAGGTGGTGTGAGGAGCCTACAAATGTATGCGATTTCCATTCACTATGCGGGGCTATTTCATCACAGCCCCGCTGATCTACTTCCTAAATATCACTTCAGAGGGTCAGTGGCTATCATTTAATCCTTATAACCAATTCCTGGGAACCCGAGGGGCACTTAACTTCCACTGCCCTTGCCCGCTTATCGATTTAATTTCCGTGATAACAAAACAAATATGCCTATACAAATTGAATTCACCTCCGACGTCTCAGACTAACACCGCCTCCTCCACAACGCGGTGGCTCTTTGCGCCGAAGCCAAGTCCCGACACGTTGTCGTGCTGGCACGGTGCACGTTAAACGTTTCAAAATTCCCTCCAATTGCTAATGCCATCCATAGCACTTGACAGGTGGGATCCATCATGTCCGACTAATGTGATGTCCATCGATAACTGGTGCTTTCCTCCTTATGCTAAGTCGATGCAGTCAGCTGATGCGAGGTTCCATGCAGCAGACTCGGGGCCCAGTTCTCAGGATCGGTGGTGGTGGCGCGGGGGCGATCTCGAGCGGGAGCGCGACCTAGACCGCCTTGGAGAAAAAAACGACAATATCGTCTTAGCTAACATTGGCGATGACCAGGTAACTATATCAAAGCTCTCTATGCCGCTATTGGTACGCTCTCTAGGTCGTAAAAGTGTGTAACGGGGTCATGTGTATCTGATATGGACGTGCACTTACGATGACATGAAATAGTTTACTTCAGCCTTTATCTCCGCAGGACGAGCCTACCCCAGCCAATGAGAGGGGCAGACGCCTTTGAACCTAGGCCTTAAAGCAGACGTGCAGGGAAAATGGACCCGAAGCGGCACGAATATTTCAGCCTTTGTCGTGAGTGGGGCAGTGGTGCGACATGCGCATACGGATTATGGATTTCCGCCGGAGCGGCTGAGTGGGGGTGACATTATGTCCTGCAGCCTGTGGCCCATTTCCAACACGACCCCAACCATCCAGCCATGTGATTGGGCAGGTCTGATTTTCTCCCCGATAGAAATATTGTCATTACTCAAACCACCTGTCCAAAAATTTCCCCAAGTGTTGGGGACAGTCACTCCGACTCAGCCATGTCCCAGGCAGTAGGAATATGTCCCCACTAAACCACTTGGGAGATTACGCTCATCACTTTTCCCCTCATTTTTCCGCAGATGAAATTCCATCAACTTGCCCAGAGATTACCCAGGACGGGCCAAATTGGTGGGGAGAGGGCTCAATATCGGAAAAGCCGAGCGCCGTCCTTATCTGATTTCTGTGACGAATTCCTCATCTTGACCCGGAGGTGTTCGTGTTGTTTGCATACATATCCCTGGCATGCTTCAATTAACTATTGATGAATAAAAAATTTGGGAGGATGTGTCAGGCAGGCCACATGGTTGAGCTGCGGTCACTGCCATCTGTGCATTAGTTCTGCTAGGACACTAGCTGAATATTCAAGTGTTGGTGCAGCGGAGCATCCCAGCCACCGGGATACACCAGCACTAATTATCTGCATGCTTAACTCCAGCGTAACAAGTTCTCAATTTTATGCAGCAGTAAATAACAATATGTGCGTGTGTACCTCCTTCGAGGGGATGATCGTTCACGCTCACGCCTCCTGCCTGCAAAATAAGGAGGAGGCAGGTAAACATTAAATTATACATGCATGTCCATCTCGCAGATAGCACTCATCAGAAAATCTCCATATCAACAAGGAGAAAATTGGTTTTTGATGCATGATGGATGGAGATTATTTGGAACCTCTGATGACCATGGACATGAAAAATGTATAGGTGGATGGCTCCTTTAAACAGCCACCTTGCATATCTGCACCATAAACAAAGGCTTAATGGCATTATCGGCAATACAACAGCTGAAGGAGAACTGCAGCCAGATATATTCATGTGGGGCCCACACAGATAAACGTTGCATGCCCCCGTAGGTAGAGTTTGTATCACGGTTGGCTTTTACTCCAGATTTCACGTTAACGGCGCTAACCTTTAGGCGACCGTGATCGGGAGCGACTGCGAGAATGTCGTGACTCCTCCGCACGTTCACGCTCTCTGCGCTCTCGTTCTCTGGAGAACAAATAAACAGGAAACTGGTACCGTAACCTTATTGACATGCTTTCAGAAATCGTTAACCAAAATTCCAGAGGACTTACATTCATCACAAAAGGATGTGCAAATTACACTTAATGAAGTTTCTGTAATTACAGACGTTGGCTTGTTTTTTTGGAATGCAATGCATGAACGAATGTGAACTTCATGTAAGTAATGTTAAGCTTTTGCTGCTCTGATCGTATTACTTATTTATGGTGTGTGTGGCTGTGAGATTGTAGCGGCCGTGACAATGCAGTTTGGGACTCGCTCTATCAACTGACACCTTCCCCGGGGACATGCTGCACTGCCATTTCACAAACAAGCACTACTGCAGGCAGCACATAGATCCTGTTAAACCATGAATGTGCCCACCTTCGTCGCATCTTGCGGGCCATGTCTCGCAGTTCCTCCTCACGTTCCTGGGAACAATTAAATGGAAGGGGAAGAGAGAATATTAGGACTGCATTAACGTGTCAAAGAGCACAGAGGAGTATCCATATCTCAGACAGATATAGTTGCAGAAGTGGTGGAAGCTGCCACTGTCAGGGCTCTAAAGTAGGGCTGTATTACCGCTAATACCGCGGAGTTGACGCAAATGGGTTAGGGTCAGTCCAAATGGTTGCGTCTTTTCTGCAATCAGTGCGGGATTTTTACAAAATGCATTACGTGTGACTTTCCGGCTTTGGCCGTGAAATGAAATTCAAAATCAAGAATCCAGACTGCAGGGTTAGATTTGTGCGCATCCAGCCGGAGATTCAGCACCAAGGAGAGGACTCTCCTGAGGCCCTCAGCAGCACATGTACATCCTAACCTGACATGGGTCTTCCTCATTGGTCAGTATTTATTGTCCTCTTCGTCTGAGCAATCATACCAAAATTGGAAGCGTCCCAATTTGATACTATAACCATCAACAGGTCTCCACCACTACAACATAATTACACCTACATACATATTCAATGAACCACTTCACAGCTTCTCCCTCCGACCCTCTTGCTGCTGTCACGCCACCTCAACATTTCGGATGCAAGGACGCAAACATTACCTCCTTTGCATTTGCGCTTGCCTATTGATGGAATCTGTGAGAGCAAACATAAACCCAACCTTCCAAAGTTGACCTGACAGTGGATCCGTCCAAACTACTCTTCCCCTTAAGTAGGGTGATAAATCTTCGACTTTACTTTGGGACAGTTCGGATTCGCGAGAATCTCCTTCCAGTGCTGATTGGCTAGCGAGGAGTACAATCCTGGCAAGGGCTTGCCATTTTATGTGTGGCAAGGGGAGACGTACAAACTGGATGACTCCCCAATTTATTGGTCGCTCGTCGAGCTACTCTGTTTAATTCTCCCCTCCAGCTCAAGAGTATATTTTGGTGCGGTACTCAGAATCGTGTCAAGGTGGAACATCTACTACCACTGTCAAGTTCACTTTGCGTGGGAGCTCCTTTTTTATGCCACAATAACAATTCTTGCCTGTGAGTTTAGAGTTATTTTTATTTCTGCATCTTTCAAACTGGCTGGAAATGCTGTGACTTGTTTTACATTAGGACTGGTACTTTGGTAGGAAATGAACTTCTAGAGCTCACCATGTGTGGAACATGAACTGGTGGGCTTGTTAATACAGCTCTGAAATTCAAGCACTACATAGTCCTCACCCCAGACCAAATTTATATAGCTTACTGACTATGCATGTCAATGAGGTTGTCGCTAAACTGTACATGTTCATTCAGACGAAGGTGCTATCTATTTTCGTCAAGTTCTTGCCTCACAAATGAAATTCTAAGTGATCGTAAGGCAGCTGGCTTGGACAGGTGCCAGAACCTGCAGGAGAGTGGGCAATGCTGGAGTTCCAGCATGTTCACAACTTCTGAGGGGTAGACATTAGATTTGTCTGCAGACACCGCAGTGTAATTTTAGGTTACAAAATGCTGATAATGCCCTTGATCAAACGTTATACTTCGTGCAGGGTTTGTGTTTCCCCCCTCCCCACCCACAGTGATTGGAGTATTCCTCACATATGGCACACGTAGCAATTTCGATCAATACATATTGACTACCTTGTATCTTATTCATAGCTGACTAATCACCAGTACAATTAAACCTGTCTCTTCAAACAATACAAATTACAGTCATGATGTGAGGCCTCATTATGAAAGCAACAATTAAGTGAATCATGAAGGTGTGCATGGGTTGCAAACTTCCTCCAGTGGCTGTAAATGATAATACAGAACAAATCCCAATTGGGCAAATTCAGTTTGTATACACACAAATATATGGGGCGTATACTTGCGGATGATTATTGTTATAAAATGATTGTTGAAGTAAGAGTGATTGTAATTTGGGACTCCTGCAGAATTTCAAACCTTACACAGATTATACATCTATATGTAAAATCTGTGGGTATGTTTGACAATGCACGTTGGTTATTCTTGTTAAAATTGTGCATTTCTATCTCCCGTTGCTCACCAGGCGCTCTTGTTCCTTCTCCTCCTCTTTCTTGGCAGCAGCTTTCTTGTCGGCCTTGTCTGGGGGACACACAAAATGAGAAAAATACAATTAAAATGCAGAAAGTCATCTGGACTGTGCCGGGGAGATGAAGGGATATTGGGTAGCGCTATCTCCTTGTCACCCCAGGCTACAAATACATTTAGTTGTAACCAGGGGCAGAGGACCAGCGCGCTCTGCCGAGACTACTGTCTGTTCCTTCTAGCCATCTGTCTTTGTTACCAAGACAACGGGAGCTGCGAGTGCGCTCGCACAGATGAAAAATCTCCCAGCATGGGGTGACAGCAATTAAGCACACTGGAGATGAAATATTTGCCGAACTTCTCCATCTGACGTGCTATCCTCGGGACGGACAATTTGCATTCTGCTGTTGAACTTGGCAATCTCCCCGCAGAGGGAAAAGGTACCTTGAAATTGTCTGCATGGAAAATCTACCGGCTGTCCCCAAGGGACTGTAATGAGGCATCTCTGTGACAACATACCTGCATATCAACCACGCTAAAGGGTCCTAAATATCAACCGGGCCCCGGCTCCCTAAACAAGCCAGCAGATTCCCCGCATACTCCAAACTCGTTAACAATTTGCAGCTAATTATGGAGGCAGTTTCGGCTGCATTGTGCCCAGTTAAGGCAGAATAAGTGACGCATTTCATTCCCTGGTCTTCCCACAAACTCTGGCACACCCCCATTACGCTAGATGTGCTGCATTATGGAACAGGCAGGGCAAGGTAAATAAGAAACATCAATATCAAATCAGAGCCCAAAACAGATCAATATTGCAGCACGTTATGTGCAAGGTCAACAATGCCCGGGTTGACAGATGTAGGACAGGTCCATACTTCACACAAACTTCTGCATTTTGATGGGGCATCTTAATTCGTAACCCACCGAGGGATGCACCGTGATGACCCACAACATAAATCAAGCCATCTTTTGCCAATTAGATAGGGGCTACGCAAATATTAGGTATTTTCTCCGAAAATATCAGTGGACCTCCAAGCCACATTTCAATCAGCCCTGCTAATCCTGCACAAGCCAGGCACACTCCTGCTATAAATCAAAAATAACTGTCACTTTAGCCAGGCCAACTCTGACACCAATAAACCAGCAAACTTATGTATGTACAGTTATAGGTTCCGACAGAAATCAGCTACATGCAAGCTAGCCACTTCTACGAAAAAGATCTTGAGTGACCAAAAAACCTTTCCACCCACTATCATACTCGCCATATGACTGTTAAGAGATCTGTCATACGCAGTCATGACAGAAAAAAAGCAGAAAAGGTCTTTGTCTGTTAACAGTTCAAAAGTTTCGACTACTTTGATGTTCAAAAGAGACTTTTTGTGCTGGTCCCTCTGCACACCTGGTCTAGACAAGCTGACTTGAAAAATTGTGATCCTGCCATATATAATCCACTGGTATGTCACGAAATCACAAAGGACAAAAATCTGGGTATGCAAGAGCTACTCGGTTTGCATGGAGAGGGTCTGGTCTCACAGTAAATCAAGTTCAACCTTAATACCCAGGTAGAGATACGCATCTCATTTTTGCGAGGGGTGTAATTAAATCGGCAGTATTTGGGGCAGCTGTCCATGGTGCCAATTAGAGGCTGCGGCCTGGAACAGTGGTGCTCGTGACCTCTGACCTGTTACTTACATTGTTTGTTCAACATCTGCTGCATCCTCCTTTTCAGTCTCTCCTGGGGGGTCAACTTGGCCTGTGGTTAGAGCAGAAGAGTTAGACATGCCTTGTACCAACAAACCTTGCAATACACAATTATCCAAGTCTCCCTGCATCACTCTCTTACCCTGCACCATGTGACCATGTGGGTAGCCTTCCAAATTTACCTGCAGACAAGTTTTCTTGTGTTGTCAATTCCTAAGACTTTCACATCTAGAAAACTTAAAGAGATCTATTCATGCAGCATCAGTAATATCCCAGAGGTATTCACACTTAAGAATCAGATACGTATATCCAGGTGTTCAAGACATTCTTGAGAAGGCCTCAAAAACACCATCTTTTAGATGTGGTGGTCATAAAGATGGAACATTATTCTTTCTTCAAACCTCTTTATTCCTCTTTCTCTAGTAATGATGATATATTGAAGTGTAAGGTACAAAAAAAGTTCCAAAATCGATGGAACAGTTGTTGGTAGGATCTTTGGTAGGATCCAAAACGTTCCATTTCTTTTGCCTCCTGCCGTGATACATGAAGGGCTACCACGAGTCACATGACACATGAAATATACAACAATGCCTCCGGTGATGCCACTTGTTTCATCTTGCTCATCCTCTAAAGATGCGGGCAAATATCCTTTGAATCCGCTAAAGCATATTAAAGGCCGGCATTGTATTTTCTGAGAAGATGCGTACTAGATATCACACTGAAAGTGATGTGGTGTAAATATGTGTAAAGTATTTTCTAAATGGAACATTGCAAAGTGTTAAAAAGGTTGGCTGGTATGAGGTATAACAGGAAGGCACATCAATACATACAATCACTAACTTGACTCTTTTACGTTGAGTTACTTTGGCCCATGTTGTCCTGATATGTATAACACATCAAGTTTTAATATGTAAAGCGACATGCAAAACTTCTCGATCACAAAAGTTTGGGGTTCACAGATGACTGTAGGTAGGTCAGTGTCCCAAATGAGACGATGGACTGCCATTAACAAGCCAAATCATGACAGGTGCTTTCCGGGCTGGTTTAACGGCTTGACGGATGCATTTCTCAAAAGGGAGAGTGTGGGGTCGGCAGCCATCATGGAATGATCTATGCTGGGTCATCCCAAACAAACAGGGGAGCAGCAAACATACATCTCTGTGACTACAAAGAGCGCGACAAGGATCAATACAATATCAGACCTTTCTGTTCCCTCCCTGTGTAATTAATTGAATAGATATGGCACTTTTACAACCTCGAGGAAGCAGTGGCGGCCCCCCAGTCTCATTTCTGATTGCACATTACGGTATAAATTTCAATTAGTTCCTCTTTGTTTTGCTTGGTAGACACCAAGTTTTGAGTTATGACCAGCAGGAGTTGTTGCCGGAGGCTAGACTCTACAAAACAAAGCCTAGGCTCCAGCCTAATCTGCATAGATGAATAATTCTGGCGAGTCCAGGCTTATTGGACTAGTAAAGTAATGTCACATTGAAGAAAAATAGCGGAGCAAAAGGTGAAGCTCTATCCCATCTACCATGAAGCCCCATAAGGGTATCATTTCCAACCTTGGCATCCAAGCCAACCACAGGGAAACCCCAGAAAATTAAAGACCCCTCTTGTGTCGGATTATGTGCCATTCAGGAGGGTTTTCATTTCCTAATGCTGTGGTATTAGCTTTCCTGAGTTGCCGTGAGGGCCAGATCTCCCACCTTTGCGGTTCATGACTTAAGCACCTTTCTCCGACAGGACTTATTACCAAAACCTTTAGTGCAGGTGGGGACACAGGTGTCAGATGGAAGCGGTGCAGCCGAACGCCGTGATCTGATATCCCCGGTCCTGCACGTGTAAGATACTGTTTCACCCACTGGCTACCATTCCCCGGGGGCACGCCAAACTTTTATCTACAGCGGGCAGAGCAGATCCCATCTACGTGAAGTACACAGGTGTCACCGCCTGGATCGCAGAAGATAAAAAAAACCCAAGGACATTCTTACCCCCCCAACCATCCTAATGCACTTTACAATGCTTCTGAAATGCTAGCACATCTACTTGGAGCCACCAAGCATGAAATATGTCTGCTTGAAAAAAAAGCCCCACACAGGAATTTATGGCATCCAGCCGCATCTGTGATATCGTTATTATTCACCAATTAAGGACTGGTAATTAGCAGCTGCCCTCCTCGCGCTAGGGTCAACTGTTTCGACTGCAACTCCGAAACAGCAACGGTAGATAAAATTTACTTGCGCACGCGAGACTGCATGCATATGGGAGGTACACAGGGGAGAGGAGAATTAATACACATAATTCCTTATAGTATGGTGTGCATTTTCTTCCCTCTCATGTGATCAGATTAGCATCTTTGTGTTTCATGCAGAAGTTGGTCCCTTCTTTGCACAAGCTCTGAATTTGCACAGTCGTTTATTGGCAATCGGCAACCTTTGTGTACATCACCCTGGGCGGTAGAGACGGAATTGGCAAAAAGGGGGATTCATAAAACGGTCATTAGGGCCAAATTACAAACACATTCTGACTCAGGCACGGCTTGTTTGTCTGCCGAATATCAACTTCTTAAAGGTGAGCAGTAAATGTTCTTAGGGGAGCGAATCAAAATACCGGCACAGGTCACCAGGTAGCATTCACATTTTGAAAAGTGCACGTTAGCGACAAAATGGGTAATGCAGATTCCACCACCTTACGGAGGTCTGGCACGTCCTGCATATTTATAGGTGCGCTCATCCCGCCTGACTTGGGTAATTTACAGTGCCAAGTTCAAGCCGGTGAGGACGCACATGAAATTACAATGAGCTAAGAAGTTACAGTTCACAGTTGATGTGAGCAATAAGCAAGAAAATGTCAATGATTCTTACTGACTTTCAGGGCCTCTGTTGCTTTACCAGCTTGTGGGGTGTCAGGCCTACAGAGACAGAAAGAGACATCGCAGCAAAATGAGAACCAAATTATTCCGTATGCCATCAGCCATATGTAGCTGTCACACCCACAGTAGTGGTGATTTTACAATCTTAGAAGGGAAATGCAAACGGATAGAAAGATAGACAGCTGTTAATGGCAGCTATTTTCTATTACTCACTTAGTAGTTTTTGCCTCAAGCTCCCTTTTTTCACTGCTGCTCTTTGCGCGATCGTGGCTTCGACTTCGTGTGCGCGATTTTCGATGGGCTGGAGAATTAGTCCGGCTCCGGCGACGGCCACGGTCTCTTGATGCCGACCTTGATCTTGACCTGCGGCGGCTGTAAGACGTCGACCTCCTTCTGTCTCGAGATCGCGATCTGCTCTTCGACCTGCCGTGGTACATCCGAGACACATCTTTGTACCGTCCTCCTCGTTCATGTGACCTTTCTTGGGTGCGTCTCTGCCTGTGTCGGTCCCTAGATCCCGATCGCGAATACCTACTCTGGTCTCTGGAGCCCCGGCCGTGCCTTGAGTGGTGTCTGTCGTAGGAGTGAGATCTGGAGTGAGATCTGGACCTTGACCGGGATGATGACCTGGAAGATGAGCTGGACGAGCTCCTCGATCTGGAACTGCTACTCCGCCGTCTGTGTTTCTTCTCAGAACTGCCGGGGGGAAATAAACACAGGATTATTATCAGCCATTAGACTATTTGCACACTCACAAACACATCCACAACAACAATAGTGCTTGGCTGTACAGCAAAATCATTGCAGTGGTTTTCTTTACAGACTGGCCTAACCTCATAGAAGCAAAAGCATAACTCAAGTCCATGGTCCTTTCATCGCAGCCACCTACCTCTTACCTCCAGGTAATGACGACTTCTATCTTGCGCAGCGACCGAAAATTCCCCTCCCTTCCCACAGTTCAATTAAAGTCTGGACTAAAACGTTCTAATGTCCACAACCTGACTTTCCCCCTTGCCGGCATTAACCCTGAGAGCGTTACTCTGTTTGAAGTCCAGCAAATGGCAGAGTATCTGAAAGGCGAAGGACTGGTGCACCGACCGGGACTGAGCTCGAGACTGATCGGTACGAGAGGAGGATCCGTGCTGGGGAGGGTGGGCCGACGGCAGGTGAGGTCCGATGGACGCTTGCTGGGCTCGGGACGGGCTCTCCTCGCCACCGAAGCTGGTGATGAATGTGACCTGACCCTCATTCACCGGGGAGTGGGAACGCGACCGGGAGCTGGATTCCGACGACTCTCTGTTCAGCAGGGTACAAGAAAAACTCACTGATGAACCAAACGCATTGCCATGTCACAACACATGCAATAAAATTCCTGCACACACATTACGATAGCTAGGTTTGCTGACATCCAAACAGGCAAGTTGATACCAACACCCCTACCCCCCCACAACACGACATTCAACAAGAAAGGCTGAAGGCTACTCCTGGACATAACAATATATCTGATGCTGATCATAGCAAAGATTAGAATAAAAGAATTCACATGAAAACGCAATTCTACCTGTGGTAAACATCACTCATAGACAAGACTACCAACTGTGACGGACAAGAATAAAAGAAATGCGAACGGTTTCGCACACCTTCTGTAAGGCTGATACGTCGGGCTGTCTCGTCGTGCGTAACTGTGTGACAGAAAGAAATATGGTGAGTTGGGCAATCAGACATCCTACTGTGGGGTGGACTGTGCAAATTGTCCACTTACAGAAATGGTCCCAGAGGCACATGTCGGCTGATTTGGTCAGTGCTAAGCTTTAAGACGGCAGTATGCGGTTCTGTTCGACCGCCCTGTCTATTAAAGATGAACCGAAGAGCGCTCCGCATTATGCAGTACGACAGTGCTAATGTGGGTCTCCGTGTGAAGGGTGATCCCTGTAATACCCCTCCAATCTGCTAAGATGAGTAAATCCTCGAAGCGGGTCACTTGCCCGCTAACCATACTCTATGACTTGCCACCAGCCGACATTGCCTCACAGGTGCGCTCCCGTCACATACCGCTATCCCTAAAACACGACGATGTAAGCAATGTGTTATCTCTCGCAGGCCTACTTGAATTTTTCACTTGGTTTCGCCGAAAATGGGCGGTGTTAGCTTGAAGAGTTGGCGGTGCCGTTAATGGGCATCTGTATGTAGGATTCTGTAGGGTCGGTGACTCCGATTCCCCCGGGAGTGATACCCCTCCATGGAGCTAACCCATGGTGCAAAACATGCCATCAATAGATATCAACTTAATCATGCAATACAGTTTAGTAGGGGTAATGGTTGTAGCGAAAATACATAATGGATGGCTGCCAAAAGATAGCATGCCACAGCTAATAAAAAAAACATGTGATGGTATCCTCTCTTTACCACCTATGTACAGCCCCGGTTCTGTGACGTCGCAAGACGCTACCTATTCATCTATAAAAAACATGCACTTTGACAGTCAATTATAACGTAGGTATTACCCAGCAGTGGACTGTGTGACATATTACAGACACGTCCTGTCTTGGGAAGGGGCATGTTAAGTCTATCACCCGTCTGTCCTTTACAGCACACTCATTTCAACACTTAATGTTTTACACTTATTACCAAATTAACATGCAAGACTTAGATTTTGGTTAATACACATAATACAGTTACAGAAAATGAATGCTGGGTTCATGAATTTCTTCAACTCCGTGTGCGTTCTTGACAGTTGTAAGATTGATACTGAAACAGGATGTACCAGCAGAAATGACATGGTCTGATTTGGCTGGGGTAAATCCCTGTCCTTGTTATTTCTACCAAACCCCCATTCTGGCTCATTACGTGGCCATTACGGCTGTCCGCCGGGACCCCTGACTTCCCCACTCCACACTGTCACCGTGCCCTGAGAGGGCCGGAATCAAAATACCACGGCAAGATGGGCTATACCTTGGAGGGCTTATCTTGCGACCTCGCAACCTCTTCTCTCGGAAGGCCCGTCTCTCACGCCTGGACTTGCGCCCCTGTGGCACACAGAGATTGTTAGAGAGCAGATTAATGCTGCCACATTGGAGAGGCAGGTGCAAGGTTAAGAGACATTTCCATAATCCCAAACACCAAATCCTCCGGGAAGAAAGATATTGCTTCTTGAGTTGCATGCGTTGTGACATTCACAATGACATTGGCGGGCGTGATTGCAGAGATTGCCTTTTTCATGAACTGCGGGCTGACATGGGGGTGGGGGGAGGCACATGTGCCAAATTGCCGAATCAGCCTGCCTGAAAGGAATCTTGTTTGACAATGGTAAAGGTTCTGATTGCGGAGGCCAAGGTGGTCAAGGTGACAATGCAAAAGCTGACACTTGGTGTATCAGTGTGCGGCACTGCACCACCAGGTCAGAATATTGCGGCAGGCCTGCTGCCCTACATCTGCGCCAATTGCCATGGCTGTGAGGCGGGAGGTCAGCAGCGTGAGCAGGTGAATGTGGTGCAGATAGTGGCAGCAGGTTATTACAGGCTGTGTCATGTGGCGAGCGCACAGCCACTAATCTTCGCTCCCCGCCATGTCCCCCGCGTCGCCACCGCGGGTCACCCGCTCCACGCCAATCATCTCCGACCCTGCTCGTGTTTCTGAACCGCTCGCCCCACATCATTTCTCCTTCTGCTCGACGCGGTACCCAGTCGAGTCCCACACGACACGATCCTAAGTACCTTATAGCGAGCACGCTGTCCCGTCCACGCAGATGCATCAGCACATCTCCTTACGCTGACATCGCCGGCGCAGCTGGGTCAGAGGGGAGGCTAATTGTACCATTCTGTAACCTTTTGGGGAATAAGGGTCGTCTGTAAGAATATTTCATGTGGTCATTAATAACTCCGACACTGAAGGGGGCATATGCTACACGGTGAACTGTTACACAAATACTGCCCCTTTGGTGCCCATTATGAACCTCTAATTCTTCTAATCTGAAATCTCTGTGGCCCCATAATTCAACGATCTCCATGTAGCCATACGGTCCCTGCACAAAATGAGTGACCCGGTGGGCTAATCTTCCCGGGGTTAACTGCGTGACATAAAAAGTTATCAGATTTCCAAAGGCCGCAGTGGGCAGCATTGAGGTGCATTTTATGTACAGTCGCCGCGACATAACTCAATACAGCGATCCATAAGAGGTCATGCGTGTGTAGTCATCGAATTTACCCTTGAGTGTACCGATAACTTCGGATGTTAAGTTTCCCGCGACCTCTCCTGGCAGCGATCCAACGCCCGTTTTTCCTTTTGCGAAGCTTTTGCCAGGCGCGGCACGTGCGTCGCGTCGAAGCGTAGGCCAATAAAGCAATCCTGAAGGATACACTGGTGTGCACCCGTCGTCACCTTTCACCTTCCGTACACAGATAAATTTCAATGTTAAGTTTGGTTTGACCTACATAGCCAGGGGGACTCAGCTCGATTCTTATTCAAGAAGCACTTTCGCCATGCCACGTGCACTTTAAATCGTCCATGCCTCTAAAGGCAATCACATCTGCGCTTTGGGCCACAAACCAATTGCTAGAAATTCTTTACGGTTTAATGCGACGCTGGACATGCACGTCTCCACGGGTGACACACGAGTCCATCCCGTCCAATTAAAACCATACAAGTCTATCAAACTTTAGGGCGCATGGCTGAGTCGCCAAACAATTTGAAGATGCCTAGAGGGCGGAAAAGTGCACGAGCAGTCAACCTAGAAAACCCCTTTAAAGCAAAGTGCTATTACGGCTGGTCAATTTGTGGCAAACTACAGACTTCTGTACTAATCTGGCAGCAGGGCAGTCCTCACTCTCGGTGAAGAGACTCCAGATGTCCCCACGTGGTTAACCTGGCAGCGGGCTGGCGTCAGATAGATATTAAAAGCGCGACTTCCTGCTCTGGGGGTAGCCTGATTAAATCTGTGCCTTTACTTAGGTCTGTTCATAATATTTCTTTGCTCTCGGAGGTGAGGAGGGTCTTTTATAGTGGGGGCCCCGGGGGACCCCGTGTCACCGAGGTTATCACCGGCAGGGCAATGTTTCCCCAAATTATATTTCCTAACCAGAAAGCACGACTTTGCGCTGGCAAAGTTGATTGCTGACCGGCTTCCTTCCTGATTTCCCCGCACCAAATTGAATTAATCAAAAACCAAGCCAGGCTAGTTTCCACACATGAGGGATACTTCAGAGGAGAGCAAGACAGACGTTTGAAAATAAACCTCTGCCCAAGGTCTCCTGTCTCCATATCTCTTTTTTTTTTTAAAACAGAGCATTCTTCTTTTTTAAAAATATGTATACCTTTTGTCAATTATAGCAAAGTTGTTTGCAATAACAAAAAATGATATTCATGGTCAACATAGTTTCACACACATCTATACATATCAGAGTTGGACTGACTCTCAAAACGGTGAAAGGGAGCTAGAAGTACATTTTGTAGCTGAATATTTCAGGCTGAAGAGTCTTCATGATGTATGCTGTCACAGCACAGCCTTCATACACCAGATACCCAAGTAATCCAGTATTTCCTGGCTGTGCTTGTACTTGCCACGTCCATGGTGCTGCTTTGTGTACTGTTGTGTGGGTGGAAAGCCCCCATTTCTCATATATTGGACTTATCTAGTATCAAGGCACTGCTTTTTAATCAAAGCTTCTCAATTCCCATGGGACAAGACATTCCACAATCGTGGAGGGGGAGCCCAGGGTTGTTTGAGTTTGCTGGGTTTCTCAAGGATTTTTTATAAATCATACACAATTATACATATTCCTGCTCAACTCGATAATAAGCACACCCACCACTTGTCAAGCTGTGATGACAAAATAACGTATATAATTGCTGAGATTCCATACTGTAGCTTCAAAACTTTACTTCCCAATGGCAGAGCCCCTGCTCTTCCCCCAAAAGGCCAACATTACAATCTTGGCATCCTTCAAAATCTGGAGACGACAACACTCCGGGCTTACCGAAAGCAACGTCCACAAATCTCCTAACCTTATCAGTAGAACATATCAAGCGCCCAATATTTACATGGCGGTCCTGGTGTTTCTGTGGTGCTACAGCCGCCGGGATTGGCTGGGAGGACGCGACATCATTCGGACTGTAACAAACTTTGGGTGAAGACGCGGGCCGTGCGTCTTTCCCTGAAGATTCTATCAAGTTTAAGGGCGACCTTATCGCTCAGCACTTTAAGTACATCAAGAAGCACGCTGCTGTCTGGGGTATCACTCCACAACAAACAGCCTTTCACTTCACCTTTCCCACCCCCCTGGTGGACTACTTTGTGCCGCCTCTGGCATTTTATGGCTACGCGAGCGCTCATCACCCAACTAAGGAAATTGGATGTCATTACATCTGCAGAAATAAACACCACGGGCCGGCCATAAACAAACTTTCCCGGGCCCATAACCGTGGCAGAAGACGTCATTTGGAGATGTTGGATAACGTGTAAACCGAACGCCGAGGTCACCAAACGGGGAGGCAATTACGCTGGAATATAGTCTGTGGTCAAAGAAGACCTGATGGCTTGTAGATAAGATTGGCGACTCATGTTTCAATGTCATGCATCAAGTGGCAGGTTGTAGGTAGAGTTATCAGGCTGGCGGGATGAAAGAAGACCCCACAAGGCCCAATGAGATAGGAAAAGAGCCTCCCTCACTCAACCCTTTCTCTCCATTCACCGGGAATAAATCTATCTCAAGGCTGAACGGCTTGCTATCCCAACCTTTCTCTGCACAAGTGGCCTAGTCTTGAAGGATTGGTGTCTTACGGTCCTATTTAGGTGGCAGACAGCCAATTCCTTTCCTGGGTGACAAATGCTGACCTTCTTAGGTCTGATACATACTCATCATCAACTTCAATACATTAAGCTCTGGCAGGGCAAGGAATTGAAAACTTTTCATGAGTGTTTGATGTCACTTCAAGAAGTTTTGCATTTGAATTGCTAGGTATAAGATGAGCGATTCAGCCAAGGCTGTCTCCAGCTTTAAATGTTTCCATTCCACTCATTTTTCGGGAGCCCATGTTGCTAATTTTAGTTGTTGTAATCTGTCACTTCAAGTTTACAAAAATATATTTTATCAGTTTTTGTCCCAATAGATTTCAGCCCTGGGATGGAGGGCGGGTCCTGGAGACAACCCTTGATTCAGCACTTTTGACAGGCTTTTTGTACAATATATAGAATCAAATGTTGAGGAAAAGGACGTTATTCACTGCTGTTGAAAATGCCATTACCATTGATCATATCAAAAGGGTACGGGAAAGTAGGAATATTGTGTAACATATTGAGCATCAGAATTATACAGGTGCTGTGTGGCATGACATTTGTGCAGCGGCACTGGTGCATTAGAGTAGTAAAGGTTTTGTTGTTGTTTTTGTTTCGAATATCAACCAGTAGTGATGATGAGGATGACTGGTAAACTGCCGTTTAGGTGTAACACACCACTTTGGTACAGTGCAAGCTGCATAAGACTGGACTGTAATGTTTGATCCACTCACACCTGGCCATGGATGCATACCAGGTAAACTGTCTCATGGAGTAACATACCAGGTTTGTATTGAAAAGTACAAGCTGCATATCTGGACAGATTTATCTGATCCACTCACACCAGTATAAACCCCTACTCTTTTCGATAAATGTGATGGGTTCTTTTACATGCTCGAGGTCTGGCTCTACTCATATGCGGGCCAACAGCTTTACGTCCTGTTAGGATCATGCACAGCAGCACTCTCCTACTCTCTGTTATGTAACAAATTGTCCAGTAACCTGCCCTGAAGCACATGTACAGGGACTACATACAATGTACATGTACATATACATGTAGTTAGTTAAAAGTAAATACAAGTATACAATGATATACACTTCACTTTGTACTTTTGAGTTTAAGTACAAGCCATGTAAGAAATTGATCACTTTCTGTTATCCCACCCCTTAGCATATCCTACTTCTACTAGTATATTGATAAGTGTGATGGGTTCTTTAACCTGCTTGAGTTGTGTATCTCCCCAAATACAAGACCCACTGCCTACCTCCACTTGCCTTGTATCATAACTGAGATATTGAAAAAAATTATTTCCACATCCTATAAACTTGATATTGATTAATATTTATTATAAGGCTACTGCACCATTTTTGTAAAAATGCCACAAAACTCAGTGTCCTATATCTTGTCTTATTATTGAAAAGGAAAAGAAGTAATTTATCTTTATTAAACTTATTGGCCCTTCCTAATTTCTCAAAAATACATCTCTTCACTAATGAACAGTTCTGTTACATGTCCTATTCAAAAAGCATAAGTTGATAAATCATCAAACTTGGCAAAACAGTGTGAGGCCAGTTGGATAATTTGGATAATCACAAGAAGGATGTTGTAATAGGACATAGCCTGCAGAGCTGACTGAGTGGGGAGGAAATGTCTCCTTTATTTTGGAAATGTAAACACTGCGGTATGGATTTTTTAAAGTGCCTGCTTTTTTATATAAGGCCACACCAACTTAATTTTATGGATGACATCCGTGCGCGCATTGATTTTCGTCCGTTCTCCAAAAAAAAAAATCACCTCCGAAGAGGCTCCGAAATTTTGTTCATGATATGACAATACTATCATTGTACATGTCTGTATTAAACTGAATGATATTATCTCTGGCTGGGTTGCCTACAGAGTTTGATGTTTTGCTCTGACTGAAGGCGTGATGTTGTGTACACAGCCGAACACATTTTGTTTTTTTCTTTGAACGGCCAAATGTTACATATGGGTCTTTAAACCAGGCATCATCCATGTTAAAAGCACTTTGATATGAGCTAATTCTGACAAATAAAGACTTTTGTTTGTTTGTTACACTGACTGTTCTGTGGTTTAATTTGCTATACCAGCTATGTAGTCCTCCGGTTTATCATCTTTTTTCTTTGCTAGATTTTTTTTTTCGCCCTCTCGCATTAGTTTTGGGGACTCCAGAGGATGTCATCCATAAGATTAAGATGGTATGGCCTAATTGGAACATTTTGTATTATCAACAGTTGGACGTGCATTCGATTTTGGGTCAATTATTTTGTCGTCTATTAGGAATCAGAAGTTCTGCAAAACAAACTTTCTTGTAATGGCAATTAATTAACATAAAAAAGGTCTCAACTTTTGAAATGCTGCATCCCACATGCCTTACAATACACTCATCCTCAGGTGTATACATTTACACATCAAAGAAAACAAGGTACTATTCTATATCTACAAAATACTGTAAATGCATTTCAGTTCGCGTGGTTTAAATTTCAAGCTAAGGCGAAAATGGCGTGTTTGCAGTGGTTTTAAGTTTGCGGCAGTGCTATAGTCACATACTGCTACAGTATTGGACAAAATGTTCGCGGTGGTTTTAAGTTCGCGGTGAAACGGTCACCGCGAAAAACTGCGAACATAAAACCACTGCAAACATTTCTGCATTTACAGTAGTGCATTGTGCTAATCAAGTTTGTCTCGTATTAAAAAGCTAAAATCTAGGTTTTGCTTTTAATTTCTTCAATGGGAAAATGTGGGATACGGAAAAAGGGGGCAAAAGTTTACTCTATCTGAAAGTGTCCCATGTTAAAGACTGTGTTATATGTGCCTACATGACCTTATGCCTACTTTCACGTTCCCATTGTCTCACTGTATGTGTAAAGGTTTAGCCCCGGGGGTCTAATCAGCCTAGACAATTGTCTCAACACGTATTCTTACCACGTAATGTATTCATGACTTTTTATCGGTGTCGCCAAGTGTTACACAACACTCCTGACTTCTAACACCACGCTCCGGCGCACAATTATCCAAACTTCTGCGCGTGGCGGTATCTGGCACCTGGTGCCGCGTGATGTCTGCCGAACAGCGGGGTGCAACAGCGAGGCGTAATTTTCCTTCTTATGCTACGAGAAGTCTGAGGGGATTCAAACAAACTTGTCACAAACAATGAAGCCTGATGCCTAAGTAATTCTAGTGTGCACACGTGTTTAAAAATCATGTCTGAAATGTGCTACTAGCTTCACCAAGTCATCGCGGTAGCAAGTAAAGGTAAAACGTAATGAACCTGTCCACCATTTTCAATGGCGGATAGTGCGGTGCGGCTCGCCACTGCTCGTGTTTTGTGGTGTAGCACAATGCAGACCCACACTTATCAATAAGTGTGACTAGTTCTTTAACCTTCTCCCTGCTACCTAACCCTGGAACCAATAGAGAAGAGGTAGCCAAATGGCTACTTCAGTGTGCTAAAGAATAAGTACAATGCTTGACTCAAAGCCCAAATACAGGACCCAGGGCTAACCTTCCAATGCAAATGACTACCTTCAATTGACAATGAGAATCTAGGTTGTTCACTCAATGTCTTGATATGATTTGACTCCTCTTTGCTGTAACTTGCACTGTTGTAAAGTAAAGGCAACCTGGTGATTGGTCAGATCTGACATGTATATATATTATGAACCACTATTTGAATATTGGGGTCCAAACTTCAGCATTCAAACAAGAGTCTGTAAAGCACAAGCTTCTGTGAAGTAATTATGGTATTTGCGATGTGGGCTTCTGTTTTTGATAACCCCTTTACTTGAGTTATAGGTGTGAACATACAAACACAGGCAAAAACAGTACTCCTGTAGAAATTAAGGTCACTGACTTCCTTCACAGAGGTACAGGTAACACTGTTGGGTGTCGAGTAAGAATGATGTACCGCTGCCTCTCTAACCAAACAATGACAAATAATGGTCTGACCAATCAGTGAGAAAAGTTGTATCTTTCAATGTAATTTAGCTCAATAATAGGCACATGTTCATCACACAAATATCACATACATGTATGTTCTGTGCACAAATCTGCTTTCGTACTAACCGTAGTCACCTTCCAACATTTCTGGAATAATCTAACATCACATATTGTCCATGAACACAATGCAGAGCAAACGTTAAAACCGTTTTCTTTGCGTTTACTGAGTCTACCGCAATTTTCTGAAGACATATACCGACATCTGAGAGAATCGGCTTGAGACCTAACCACTTGCAGCTTTGTAACAAGACATTACCATCAGGATCGGATGATGTGAAAAGCCTTTATGTAAAGGCTCACTTTAGAGTTATAATTAAACGTACAGAAATAGCTGTAACAGGAATGCCCTTGTGGCTGCTTTGTGCTACACTGCGCAACCTGCTAGGACCAGGTGTTTAACGATTCATTTTCTCTTTCTCAGGCACTTCTTGAACAGCCATTCGTAGCAACTTGAGAAGAAAAGACAAAGAACTGTCAGTTACATTTGACAGTGATTTTCCCAAGTTCAATTTTGGTACACAGTTTGCATGTACCAACGTGCAGATATCCCTAGCCATAGCAAAGGAAAATGGTTATGTAGCAGGTAAAGATTGAAACACCACGGCTTCAAAATCACATTGTAATCCATTGGCCATAAAAAAAGGGGCACCTAATTATAACACCAGCACGAAAATCTCTGGTCTACCTTCAGCTGAAATCCAATTCAATTACTAAGACTCCAAAGTTGGGTGAGAAATCATTTATGGGTCCCCTCTGAGACATGAGGCGAATCTTGCTGCCAAACGTGATTCCAGCTTCGTTCACAGGAAGCAGCAAGGCGCCATTGCATAAGTCCTGAAAGTTGTAAGACTTTACTCGGAGTGATTTTTTGCCAAGGGTCCTTCCCATCTTGAGATCCCTTCATCCCCGAGGGGCTATTTTGCAAATACCACCTCGCCGTCTGCATACCACTGCCAGTGAGTGCTTGAGAACATACATGAGTCTACTCAACGAGCATCTTGTACTCCCTTCTTGTTATATTGCTCCAATAATAACCACACCGTCATTGCCGGGTAATCGGGCCACAAAATTCCCACCTAGGAAAATTAGAGTGGTTACTGTGTTCTCTCATATCTCACGCAAGCCATTACAAGTTTGTTACACGGGGTTGCCCTCCGGAGAGGCCGTAAAACTTACGGAGCAGGCTTCCCGTAGCAAGCCCTCTGGCGGCCAGGTCTACAACATATCCTGAAGTGTGCTTCATCACCATTGTTGGATTTTTAATAGATACCCTGTGCTAAAAGTAAAAAATTACTGACGAAAATGGCTTGAGGTAGAATCATTTTGCTAGCCATTGTCGTGTAGAACGTCCCTTGTATTCACTGATCGAATGCTTTCATTGTTCTTTTCGTTGGAAATGCAGGTAATTGAAATCTGAAGAATCGCTGTTTTATGGAAGAAGTTGTGGTCAGTGCCTTTTAGCAGTGGTAGTCAAATTCAAGGTGAAAGCCGGGCATGGTATTGTGGTCACACAAACAGCACGCTAGTGGACGTGACTGGAATAACATTCACACGCATCTCAGTACGTACATTAACACTCAAGTGTGGTGGGAAGTTTCCAACCTGCCTCCTATCACATGAGTTTAGAACTGCAGCTGCCAAACCAACTGTCTATGTCTTTCGGCAGCGGTAATGTACCGTTTGGCTTAAGGGAAGATAGCATCTCTTTTTTACTGTCAAAAGGAGGTCCGTCATGTCGTGTGTGACGTACAAAAAGGGCAGACCACACCGTCGACATCTCCCAGTCAGGCCCTGCTGGGTTAATAGAACTGTCCTGAGCCGACGCAATCACAGCCACCGCGCTGATCTTGATGGATCGGGCGTTGTGTGACCATTGTATAGTTAATGGCCACTTCACTATCGCCACAGTTATTTTCTGTGCCGGATCAAGGGACAATAGATGCCATCCCTGGGACTTGTTAGGACTCGATAGTTCATACTCACTGTCCTCCTGAGAGATAATGAGCACTTCACTTGCAAAGATGATGATGAATTGACCATCCAAGCTTATCACACGCTAAATGGGCATTTCCAAGATATTGCAGTTATTCTCGCTGAGAAGAATAAAAAGGTCTAGAGGTTAGCTCTTCATTTCGCCGAACACAAAGGGGAGACTCGCCGACGTATGATGGATCGTTGTCAACTAAAAGCTAATGGTTAAATTGTCAATTCCTGTGCTTTGGACTAATCATTGTGTTTGGCGTCCCCGTAGATTTCAGTGTCCTCTGTCCCTCGCCTCGGCTACCGACGGGGGCTCCACGCTTTAAAACCTCTTTAACGGACCCGCCACGAGGGCACTAAACAAAATACCCACTTTTGCTGATGGTGGAGAAAGATTATCCGTGTCGAGAGCGATCATTACAGTGGCTAATAGCCTGGCCATTACTAGAAATGGAGCTGGAGTCCCCTAATAATTGGGTCCACCTAAGTGTCCAAAGAACGGGTCTGACCACTGACAGTAGTAATTTGGCAGGTATTAAACTCGCGTGATTCTCGCAGACGATCGTATGATGGACCAGGTAATCACGTTTGACGTCCCAGAGTTTGCATGGGTCGCACACCCTGAATATACATGTTAGAGTTCATTTCAAACCAAGGAAATTATACTTCTGGGAGATGGCCTTCTTTTTCCGGTAGTAAACTTAGAAAGAAGGTGACTTATAAGTATGAGAGCTCTATCAGTTCTTACTAAATGTCTTTTCCTAGATCTTGTGAACATCTCGCTGTGAAAGACAGACCATCTGTATGTGCAGGACAGTGCAGGTAAAGTTGGAGTCATGCAGGTATTTCTGAATCTACCTTGGACTGATCAACCACGCCCACACCCACAACTGAAGTCAAGGTCATCATCACCTAGCCCTGCACCTAACCTGTACTGGCCCATGATAAACCAGCCTGCGGCACTAGTTTCATGCGGCAGTAGCAGCCAAAAATTGCCTGAAATTCTTCAGAGAAAAACCTGTACAAGATACTACCAGGAACATGTTCAAAACATAGTTTTGATAGAACAAAAGGGAGAGAAAATAAAGAGTGGTGCAGTATATTTTGTCTGGTACAGATACATGTACTTTTAAACTGTTACCTGCACTGGTACTGGTAAAATATAGTGTTTTGAGCCCTGCAGAATCTTGTGTGAGTCAGTTCGAGTTAAATTGCTGAAGTACAAATGTTTACAAGACAAACACACCTGAACGTCTGGCTAATGGTTGTTTGTACATCTATACTGGCATCATCAAGGACAAAACACAGACTGTTGTGACTGTTGCTGTCCCCAGCAAGAACTTCATGAATTTTTTAAAGAAGCTCTACACACCAATTCATACCATTTTGATATGGCTACATCTTAGAAAAAATAGGTTTAAATATGACACAAGGCTTTTCAGACCTTTGAAAAACACGTAAGTAAGTAAGCTCTCATTTTCATCATATATTATGGAACCTTTATGGAATACACTTCCTAGACAAAGCCTTTTTGATTGCTTGTATAAACACTTTTATCTCCCTTTTGGAAACAATATATGACCTCCTTTGCAAATCAGATTTCATGCTTCATAAGATAGCAGCTGAGATTTTACAATTTGCAAGAAAAATTATATTTTTTCTACTGAAGAAGAGACTTGGCAAACCTTTTGCAATAGTCATGAGTTTAGAAAATCCTCAATATCTAAGATACTGTCTTTCGTACAGACAGAACTGACCCTGGTAATGATACTAAAACATTGATGGTACAGTAGTTGACTCAGATGACAAAAGAGCCCCCTTTCCTTCCCTTCTGGTACTGCATGTAACATAACACAGTAACAGTTCTTTCCCTGAATGACTACATATGTACATGTACTTTATGTTATTGACAAAATTTTTGTGCAATGTTAACCTGTGTCACGTTGAACTACCTGACATTTTAGTGACAAGAATCCAGGTACAGGTACAGCAGTTTAAATAGAGGTGTAGACACTGACCTGAACAAGTTTGGCCAATTAACTGTTATAATTTTCAAGTGCTAGATTGTCAAAGTTGTTACCTTTGTGATGGGATTCACTTACAGTTTATTTCATCTAAAAAATAGTTGTGTCCACTAGGGTTTTAGTTTGGTCAGGTATAGGTAATGTTCAGGTCTGGACCTGTTGTTGTTGTTCACATTGTAGTGCTTAGTGGCACACAGGGCTGGAAGTTTCCTAGCTGTTTCTGTAGCAGGGTATTTTTGTACAGGGAGGGGTTGCTAGCCATCCTCAAACACAGGACCCCATTTTATGTCCCTTCCCAAACACTGGTGCAGCCCCAACCAAAATGTCCTGACCCAGGATTGAACCCAGGTCTCCAAGTTACCAACTAATTGGGTTGAAGATGTACATTGTATGTGTTGGTACTGTACATTGGAAATGTTCCCACGGACTTAATTTCACCTTAGGATGAGAAATGAGCTTTTCCCAGTATGCATTGTAAACAATTCTGTAGACCACTCACTCACACACTCACTACCAAGTTAGGAGAGGAAAATGATCTTGAACCAGTTTAGCTCAAATGAACTCAATGAACAGATGAGCTTATCTTCCACTGGTCGTGACAGAGAAGACAGACGCTATGTACAGTATTTACAGGTACTGTACCGGGGAAATTCCCCTAGCTCTTTTCGACAAGCACAATGAACAGTGGACCATGGCTTTCCAGTATCGTGCATGTCGGGTGAGCGACACAGCCGGGATCAAACCCAGGGCTTCTAGTTCCAGAGGCAAGATCGCTAACCACTGGACTACCCACGCTACAGTAGTACAGTGGAAATGGGGTGTTGTGATCTTGCTGTAGAGAGGTCAACGTGAAAATCGCTGCGAAGATCTTGACCTCTTCAGTATGTCATGCTAGCAAGTTCGATGCAAGCACTTGTGGTAAAAATAATAATTCCTATGGTACACGTATGTTGCCACCTTGACCACCATGATACACAATGTACAAACATCATGTACATTTAGCAATATTAGAATCCATACTATCAAAGATCAACAATATACGTTTGAACAATAACAGACTCTAAGAATATAACATCAACATGCAATAAAATTGTTTGATCTTCATTCTTTTTTGTTCAAAACAGTTGCCAAGTCATTCATAAATGAGGTTGTTCTTTAACGTGTTCAAGGTGCAGCTTGAACACGATAAAGAACAACCTCATCCAAGAGGGCATCCTGAAGCTAGGCACCTATTGTATTTTCATTTGATTCGTGGAGGGAAATAGGTGCAAACTGCCTTTCCCTAGGCCACAACATTGGGGCCTGCTAGGGATTCGAACTCAGAACCTTTAGATTCTAAGTCAAAAACCCAAGACCACCTTGCCACCAAAAAAATGATTCAGGATGATTCTATTATCACATCACCTCACATTGTCAGTCAGTGCAGTTCATGAAAAAAGGCTCTACAGTTTGGCAAAAACAAACATAATTATATTGTAGGCATCAGTCCATCTACTGAGACAGCTTAATCAAGAGTAATTAAAAACAAAACGAGTACATACAGAGTAGAGAGCCTTCTCTTCCTCCAGTTCTTTCTGGTGCTGAATGCGGTCTTGTTCTTCCTTGTCTTTCCTCAGATTCCTGGGAAACAACCCAACAAAATCTGTGACTTTTGACATCAAACGATCATAAGAACTCTGACACAACTTACAAGTACAATTTTGCCATTCATTGATTTACAGTTCAGTCTTCAGATATATCTTTTTATTTCATATTTCGTGCATTGTTTTGCATTGTTACGTTACCTGTGCTGTTTGTACTTTGCTCTGAATTGGTCTCTGTGAGTAGAAACTTTACTAAAATGCATTAAGAACTACATATTTCTTTTATGGTACCATTACAATACCTTACCTACAAATTATCATTACTCCTAATATATCATTCACACAGATCCATAGTACTAGTAGATAATCATGTTATCTTACACAATATAGAGTGTACGTTTATACTATGGTGAACAGTAGGAATTCCCAGAAAAAAGACCCTTAACTCAAACCTGTGTATAGGAAAACAGTTTTTCATACACTAGTTTTGCATGTACTGTGACACTAAGATTTCAAACTGTTCTTAAGCATACACTGTACACAAAACAAAAGCTAAACATTCAACCGTTGATGCCATTTACACCTACAGAAAAAGACTGGCCTTCAAAAAGCCCCATAGCATCAATGAGGAAAGAAAGATACACGTATGACCAAAGCAATCAATTTCATCAAATTCCTTTTAGTTTTCTCAAATAATCAAGCTTGACCATACCAGTTGCATATGGTTGCTGGTGCACAAGTAGGTTGCTGGTAACATCTTGTCGTTTTCATTCAAGTATTCCGCAGCCATTGACTTTAAATTTTAGGGACCTGGGGAATGGCTAGGCCTTAGTGCGCATACTAACGACTAGAAGCATCTAAACGACGGTGTACCCTATCTCCTTCTTTTCTCTGCTGGCAGCGGTCATGGCATCCCCTCAATGTTTGCAGACGGGACTCAGGATGCCATGATGCGTAGAACTTCGGGCGTTACACAAAGACCGGAGTACAAAGAGAACCTACTTGACGTAGTCGCCAAACGGGATGCCGTACTGAGTGCCCGTCTTGTTGTACGCTTGAAGCTGCTCTTTGGTCAGCTCGTTGGGGTCCACTATCACATCTGGAGAGGAACAACGGTCAATAACGGTTTATATGGTTAAGCAGGTATCTCGCGAAACTGATCCAAACTGCAAAAGGCATTGGATAAGTAGATCAAACTAGCGCCAATTTGTTGCCTAAAATTGTGAATTCTTGGAAAATTTTCAAAAATTTGCAATATTGGCAAAAAGGGGTACAAAACGATCACTGCAAATTTCTTTTTTATGAATCTTAATCATGTCATTGTTTTTATTTAAATTCTGTGGCAATTTCTTCTGCGAATTTCAATAAAGTTATCTTGTATCTGATTCGAAGCCAAAACTGAGAATGCAAAACATTCTGGGCTTGTTTGTACTTTACCCGTGCATCACAAGTCAGTGTCATCGCCAGGGAAAACGGGTGAAAATTCGCATTGTTGCCACAATTTCCTTGCACAATTCTACATTGTCAGAAGAAAATCAATCACTTAAAATGATTTACCTTTCCACTAGACCAAAATTTGACAGATTACTCAATGAATTTCAACAAATATCTGAAAAGTTTTGTTGTCTTTTAAATCACACTTACATTGTAACATTGTGCATCATATTTCAATCATAAAGGGTCACAAAAATTCAATTTTGGTTGCTCATGGTGCAAATGGAGCCTAAAAGGGACCTCAACTTCTGAGTCACGCAACAGTTCTGTCAGACATTTTCATCATTATTCACTTTAGATCATTTAGTTCTAAAGCAAAGGTTCCAAATTTGAAATTATCATTTACCATACATACAAAAGTAAAAGAATATTCTACCTTTTCCTGTCATGCAGTTGTCTGTTTAAATCTGCTAAGTCATCTTTCTAAAAGTAGTTAAAACTACACAGAGGTAAACCTGTATCCTGACCTAAGTCAGTGTCACTGATGCTGCCATCACTATCCTCCTCCTCCTCCTCCTCCTCTTCCTCCTCCTCCTCCTCCTCCAGAGATGGCTGTCCCTCCCCACTGATGGTGCTGTCTTCATACGTGTAGCCAATGGTAGCCTTGGCTTTGGCCAGCCTGTCAAAGTCAAGGATAAACAGTACATTTAAATCTTTAAAACCTTTTTTGTGAAAGTGAAAAGTAAAAGTGACCTCGAACCTCACTCAAATGAACTCAATGAAAAGAAGAGCTATTCTTCCACTGGTCGTGACAGAGAAGACAGACACTATGTACAGTATTTACACTAAATTAAAGCTTTACCACATACCAGGGAAATCTGCCTAGCTCTTTAAGTCTTTTTCGACAAGTACAATGAATAGTGGCCCATGGCTCTTTCCAGTAACATACATGTTGGCTGAGAGCCCAGATTAAAACTCACGACTTCTTGGTCCAGAGGCAGGGTCACTAACTAACTGGACTATGCTAGCATGTTCTGTGTAAAGACAGAGCGTCCCTCCAAACTTCCCTGTTCAATATTGAACAATAAATCAATCAGCACAACCAAAAGTAAAATTTTCAAAAGATTACAACCTCGAAAGTATACATTTCCAAAAGTCAACCAATTTTGCTCCTCAAAGCTCCGTGGTGCCCATTTACTCGGCGTGTACCCTAATCATCTGACCCCAAAGTCGCTGTGAAAAGTGGAGAAGTTATGGCCGTCTCAAAGATTGCTAGCACTGGGATACATCTTTCTCCTCACTTTCCATGTGCTCTTGTAACTTTTGATGTCAGAATTATGACTCTATCCATCCAGTGACATTAAGAGGGGGTCTACAAGACAGCCGAAGTCGAGGCCTTGGTTGTGTGGAATCAAAACAAACAGCTGGCAGATAGAGACGCTGGCCTCCTGGTGACATGCATCATGATCAAGCCTCCGCCTCCAGGTCAGAGTCACGGCAAGCTCATCAGGGCGGCCATTAACTTTAATGGCTCTCTCCCGACACCCGGGTCAAACTTATTAAAACCTTTACAAGACACGCAATTCTTCAGGTGACACTGCGGCAACGGTGCAAATTACGGCGGAAATTGCCACCAAAATGTCCTCACCCAGACGGCTTCCACAGAACCTTCTCTTCACCAGAGTTCAGTTCTACCCTTTTCTTTGATTGAGACGAACTTTTGCTCGGTTCTGAGGTGTCGTACATCACAATTAACTGACCATAACTTACATACTGATCAAGGAGGCTGACACCTTTACTCTAGTGGCAAAAGTTTGGGAAGTTTGAAGAAGAAAATCTGGACCACATTGTACTCTTACTTCATTTTACTGACGGATAAAGATGCAATGGAATTTCGAAGACAGCAAACTTACTGATCAATATGCAAGTAAATCATCACTGAAGCCATCTACATACCAAAACCATGTTGATCCGTCAACCCTTTCTTGAGTTATTCTCTTTCAAAGTATGAAACAATATTTGCCCCTGCAGTTCAAAAAAATCTGCTTGGGGGCCCAAACCTACACCACTAAACCATAGCATGTCCAGAACACAAGATACCAGACTAGAACTTCCACAGCAGTACCTTAGAAAGCTGCTAGGGGCCCATTATTGAACTAGACCTTCGTTTTCCTGACCCCTGCCCACCTACCAAATATCATAAAGATCTATCCACTGTGACAGCTTTTCGACTTATGCTGTCAACACACAAACACACACACAAACTGAAACACATAAAAACATACCCTTCTTGGCAAAAGTAACTGTCTTCTGAATTGATCAAACAGTAGAACTGCCCTGTGGTGCAACCTACATGTACCAGCTTGGTCGGAAAGTTACATTACATGGTTACATCACACTGAACAACTTAAATCTCACACCTAAACCATTAGAAGAACAGTTCTGGTTACAAAATGTATTCCCTATTACCAAATGACTGTTTTGAGGCCTGGCTTGCAAAAACAAATTAGATAAAATACCTGCAATGAAAGGTTCTTAGTGCAAGATTGTGATTGAATGTAAAGACTTGAGGTAGAGTGACAATGAGATATGTAATATCTAAAAGAGAAAGGTTGTAAAAATATCATAAAAACAAAGGTGGCAAAGTTATGGTTTATTTCTTTACCAAGACTGAACTAGCAGTGGTAATAGGCACCCAGGTCACACTAAGTGAGCAAAAGGCAGCTACTGGCCACCTTGTTATCCCTTCTTTTCTTCAAATCAGACACCTTGGTATCATAAAATACAGTCTGGATAATAATAATGGTTTTTATTGGTACAAAATTGAAAGTGAAAGTGCTTGAATCTACATGTAAACTAGACACATAACTTCTTGATGTGGTATTTCAGAAAGTAGGGGACCTTACTGTGAAGTTAGAGGCATGAATCACATTTTGGAACATAACTAAAAAAGTTTTCTTTCAATGTCCACCAAATTTTTAATTCATTGTCGTCATTGTCTTGTGTACGACGTCCATTTGAACATCAGTAGTTTAAAGGATCACTGCGTATGAACTACTTATCTCCAACAAACACATAACGTATCTGTATCGCGCAATACCAATGTGGGACCAATGTACTGCGTAGCTATAATTTACGTGCTGCATAACAGCGTATGCACAATATTTTTGTGCATGCCCCAAACTATCTTCAAAAACACAAAGTTTAAAAGTTCTATAAATGTATTGATGGAATCCTTAAGCTTCAATTCTTTTAAAGCCTTAAATTATGTTTTACAAAAGCCATTTTTACTTAATTGACAATTCAAACTCTACAACTGGATAAAAATTCGGAGATTTATTTCCGGACGTTTCGAGTGACATCCATCACTCTTCTTCAGCATCACTAAAGTGACTTACTTGCTTTTCTCTTCTTCTGTTGTTCCAAACCTGGGAATCTCTCCGTAGGTTTCTTCAATGAAGATTTGCTGGAGAACTTGCTCTTCTGTTACTGTGTTTGTGTGAGGTACAGGGGAAACAGGTTAGTGGGGACCTCTAGTGAACACCTGTCAAACTGCAGGTTTCACTGGCAGGGTGGCATTTCAGTTTAATTACCTTCGCCGGGAATGTATGCATTCGCGGTAAGGTTATGTTATCGGTTACGCCAGCTGTAAAGTGGGTCCGTATGTATGTCGAGATCATAAGTCGAGAGAACTTTGACGGATCTTGCTGATTTTTGGTAGGTAAGTGGCGGTTGTGGGAACGAAGGTCAAGTTCGAAAATGGTTAACCTGGCGTTTTCCTAAAGTGCTCCAGTGGACTTTTTTTGTTAGTGTGTTTGTATGTAGACAACATAACTCGACGTATTGATGATGGATCTGCATGATTTTTGGTGGGTACGTAGAGATTGTGAAAACAAAGCTCAAGTTCAAAAATGGGTCACCTGACATTTTCCTGCGGTACTGCAGTGGGCTGTTTATGTATGCGTATTTGTTTGTTGACAGGATAACTCGAGAAGCTGTTGATGGTTGTGCATGATATTTAGTGAATAGGTAGATTTATTAAAGGGGAAGGTCAAGTTCGATGATGGGCCTCCTAGCGGGTACTTTGGGTACTGCAGTGTAGCTTCAAAGTTTGAGGTCGAATTTTCTGCAAGTGCTACGGTCATGATTTTTGTGTGGTAGATAGTCCATGCCACATGAAGTAAGTTGTGCACGTTTGGGCCCTCTAGCGGCTTGTTTGGAGCTGCAGCGGGTGTTTTTAATTTATTTGTTTTGACCTTTGGACATGAATAACTAGACTTATGGTCAACGGATCGTCTTGATTTATGGTATGTAGATAGCTCGATTAATGATTTACAGAATTGAATATTCATTATGCAAATCAGGAGCTAATTTGCATAATTAGCAAGGAAAGTTTATAAATCTGCTGCCTTTCAAAATAGGACTCTCAAACATGTGACATATATAGCTGAAAAAGAGAGAGGTATCGATAGATACCAATAATGCTAATAGCTACCTATTTTGCATAATAAATGAGAAAATACTAATTGAAAATACCACAATAGTAAATGATTGGAATTTCATTCTTGTATCATTAGGAAGCTTAGTAAAGGTGAACAATATCAGACAAAAATCATGCATGACAAGGCCTCATTAACATAATTTATAAGGAAATGTCTACAATTCCCTTTCAATTTTCTACTTTTAAGTCTATATATTCAGGTTAAATTGCACTGATAGGTGACCTAGTTTACCGGAGCAGGCTCCCTGTGAGACGTCCCTGGAGGACACATGTGATACTTTACTTGCCTGGTGCAGGGCTCTGTTTTGGGGTCAGGGAGGTCACACGGGCATTTAAACACAGCAGCCTTACGATCTAACGCTCTCCCTGTTGGAAGGTATAGGTTTGATAAAAACTTATTGATATGTCGACTATGAAAATAAGGGCATAATTGAAGCAAATACATTGCCAACAAATTGCCTTATTTTCTGTAGTAAAGATAAAAGTTATGATACCAATTAAGCAAAAATATTCTTACAGTGATCATTTTTATAACTCTTGGGAGAACTCGTGTAGGTATAGGTATGGGTTTGTTTTAAACTTTGAAAGAGAATACTAGTAACTCAAGAAGGTGATGACGGATCGTCATGATTTGTAGGGATGTACATAGTTTGAGTGATGATTTACATGATCGTATAAGAATCATGCAAATCAGGATCTGTAATGTGAAAAAGTATAGAAACCCTTGCATTCCATTGTAGTCAAACACGTGACATGTAACTGAGAAAGAGGGGAATATTGATAGATATCAATTATGCAAACGAATACCTAATTTGCATAATTCATGACAAAAATACTATAATTCCAGAGTGGGATGGGATGGGATGGGATTTCATTCTTGTGGCGTTTGGGAGATAATCAAATGTGGACGTTATCAGACATAAATCATGATGGCCTCATTTACATAATATATGAGGAAATGTTACAATGGCCCTCTTTTCTAAGATTTTACTTTAATGCTGTGTTTTGTGTAGAGAAAAGGATCACTTGAAATTCATGCAATCGAGGACCTTATTTACATACTGAGTGATAAGCATTCACTCGAAAAGGCTAACATCAGTCGGCGAAGGTATGAGGTCGTGGAACTCGTTTTGACTCAGATCTGAGGTGTTTGTTTTTGATAAACAAGGACGGCACCACAAATACATGCATCACAGGTACAATTAACTGATGATTTGTCTGCCTATTCTTATACTATTCTAGTACCTATATTAGATTAATTTGTTTTCAAAACTATGAAATAACAACTCTTAAAATGAACTCAATGACATTATTATCAAAAGAATCAATAACATTTTACATTATTATCAAAAGCAGGTTTTTCTTAATTCTATTCTTAGTCTACTTACCAGAAAAAAGTGATTCTTAGTTCCTAACAAGAAAACTGTTAAGATACTTGCAAGTGAATACAAGACACCAAACATGAAATGCTGTTGGTGTTGATTTTACATTCTTTAGTGTGTTAATAATGGCATAGTATCATCTTTGATCAATCTAATATTTTCGATTTGCCTTGATATTGTATTCTTCTGCTTTAAATTGTCAAGGACTGGTAATCAATTTGGTGACAGAAAGACATACTTACATCCCTGTACTTCCTTGAGCACCATAGTTCTGTATCTCTCATAGTTAGCTTTCTGTTCTTCCTTGTATTCCTCAGAGTTTTTCCTGCAAGAAATAGTTTTAAGAAGTGGAACAACTTGAATCTATCTGTGATTCTAGAATAATGTCTCTTGCTTGATATCTTAACCACTGCACAGAGAACACAATTTTTCCTATTTTTAAAGTCTAAACATGCCAGGTATTCTAACCTTCTCCCTGCTGCCTAACTCTATGACTAATAGGAAATTGGGTGCCAAATGGCTACTTCAGTGTGCTAAAGTTAGTAAAGGTTAAGAATAAGACACCTCGGAGACAAATAGTTAATCCTGATATGCAGGAATATCTTTATTTGCATTATCTTTAAGTTACTAGAATATTCTTCAATCAGTGACACGTACATGTACCTCCAAATTTTCATACTCAGACTCTGTTTTATTTTCATATTACAATCTGAGTCCTAAGAAATAAAATTGGTTTGGCTTAATTAATGCCTCCACATTGTAGGTGTCGCCAAAAATCCTGGCCAAGTTTCCCTGTAAGACAGCAGACTTACCAGTCGGAGTTTTCTCCTTTGTACTCAGGAATGAAGTCCAGGTGAGCCCTGACATCAAACCTGTCCACCATGTTCTCATTATCACCCTGCCAAGGCATCCTGGGAAATACAGGACCATCACATGTTAGACAGGGTACCTTTATCAGCATACCAGCTGCCGACAAACTCTACCTACACCACTTGTTTTTCCTTTTAAGGCCATGTTGATGTGATTGAGAAGAACGACAGTTCTCCTTTAACGTTTATTAGAAATGTCTACCCATCTCTTAGTTCGTTTGAAGCACCTAGCGCATCCGAAGTTCAAAACATTATTTTTAACCTTAAGAACTCAGCTCCAGGTAAGGATGAACTAAGCACCTCATTGATAAAACAAGTCAGCAGCACCATTCTTGAGCCCCTCACGCATATTCTCCAAATGTCTTTGGAGACCGGTATAGTCCCAACTGACTTAAAAATAGCAAAAGTTATTCCCCTTTTCAAATCTGGAGACCCTTGTTCGTTGTCAAATTACCGACCCATATCTATTTTACCCGTCTTTTCAAAAGTTCTGGAGAAACTAGTATACAAAAGAATTTCGCAACATCTGGAGGAAAATAACATACTTCACGAACATCAGTACCAGGGCTCGAAATACTGGGTGCATGTGCACCCAGTGCACCCAATTTTGGAGCTGTGCACCTAATTTTTTTACTGTGGGTGCACTGGTGCACCCAAATATTTTCGTACGGTTTAATGTGTAAATTATGGTATCACTGCACACTAGTAGACAGCATATTCTTGACATCTAAGTGTAGAAAAATAATAAAATCTTTGTTGTAGTATTTGTTTAAGATTTTGATGTTAGAATTTGAGTTAATTTCGATTTTGAAAGCTTCAAAACTGCGTGCCGAGATCGCGTGCTAAACGCGCATGGACTTCCTGGTCCGGCTTGCAACACTGGACAAGAGAACGCTGCCTTCCTCTCGTTCCCGGGCTCTTTACAAGTCACATGATCAAAACATGACGTCATTTGTTTCGGGAATTTCCGACACTTTCCGACACTTTCACTTTCACATCCAGCAACACGCTACCTCAAGATCCCTCAAGTCACCAAGTGCTAAAAACCTAGCGAGAAATCAACAAGAACTGTAACCTAGCGACCAGCACAGCACCTGGAGACCATGTCTAACGAAATAATAGACGTTAAACAAGGACAACAACAACAACAACAACAACTTTCTGTGATAACTTCGGGGACGAAAAAATGTTAAATTCGTGTATTTCCGTCTTAACCTCGCTAATCTCCGCTGGCATATCGCCGCTGTCTGCGGGTCGGCAAAATTCGGCTTTAGATTTCCCGGATGTTCATACAAACATGTCAAACATGTCCAAGCAAATTTCTTTGCTGCGATATTTTCGTCAAGGCCCGAGCTCAGGGCATGAGCGTCACAGAGGCGACGCTAGCGGCCCTGGTGATTCCAGAGATGAACCGGAAAGCCAGGAAGGTCAAGAAGCGCCGCCTTGTCAGCCAGGGGAAGGAGAGACATCCAGTTCTTCCGCCGAGGCAGAGGGGGAGGGGGGCGCCCACGTGCGCGAGCCCGAAGACAACAATAACAACATCGCCGGACCGTCCACGGTTTCACTTCCCCCGGAAACGGAGTCGGAGTTGGACTCTGAGTCCAATACTGAAGAAGAAGAAGAAGAAGAGTCCGATATTGAAGAAGAAGAAGAAGATTTTTCGGAGACAGAAGAGTCTGCCAAGAGACCAAGGCTTTGTGTGAGGCTTTTTTTAATGTCACCCAGTTATCTTTAAATATAATGCTTTCCTTTTAAATTATTTCTTCCGTGGCGTTGATTTTTTTCTTCACCGAGGTCGATGTTAATAACGCGCTGGGACCCTTCTTCGTGACTAGTAAGTCTTATTGAAATTTCATCGAGAAAATGAATGCACCACAGTAATTTTGTACACATATTTAGAAAATGTTTACTTTCATTGATGATTAATAAATACACTTTTCATTCGAATTATTTTTATTTTTACTTTATTTTCATGGTTATTCCTGTTTTTGACTTTGCAAGTAAAATTTGAAAGCAGATCCCAATGACCAATATTTATTTAGAAATGTAACACGCCTAGAATATTATATATTTTCTAATGATATTCCATTGATAACTTTTCTGACATTTGAATATTCTTCCTAAGCTGAAAAAAACGATTCCATGAAGACTTTCCTATGTAGTTTTTTTTATAAATAATGAACAACAGGTCTAGTATGTCATGGAAAAAAAATTCCAATTTTTTCTAGGATGAAGGAAAGAGGAAGAAGCAGTACAACTTCCAGGATTCCTGGAAAAAGAAGAGGCCATGGCTAAAGTACAACAATAACAAGAAAGCGATGTGGTGCACGGCATGTAAAAAATATGACAAAACTGGAAACAAAAATACCTTTGTAACTGGATGCACATCATTGAGGATAGGAAATGTTAAAAAACATGAAAAGTCACCTATACACAAAATTACAGTCAAGAAAGTTCAAGCTGAAAACGTGCCGGTTCAGCAGAGACCGATGCAGAGAGCCCTGCTAAGGATGGAAAAGAAGAAAGTAGAGCAAATGAAAAGCTTGTTCAGAACATCTTTCTTCCTTGCGAAAAAAGGGAGACCATTCACGGATTTCCCTGATGTAATGAGATTACAGAAGAGTAATGGTGTTGATATCGGTGAAACATATCTTAACGACAAGGAAGCAAGAATCTTTGTTGACTTTATCTATAAAGATATGCGTAAGAAGTTGTGTACGAAAATAAAAGAGTCTGATTTTATTGCTGTATTATCAGATGGAAGTAGTGACCGGGGTTCCATAGAGGAGGAAGTGATCCATGTAAGATATCTACAGGACAATATGGAACCAGCAACAGTGTTTGTTGCACTTAAGCCCCTTGAGAGAGGGGATGCCTCTCACATTACTGAGGCTGTTGTATCAGCTTTGGAGGAAGACCTGGAGTTGGGTGACTCCTGGAAAGATAAACTCACTTTTGCTTGCTTTGACGGTGCACCCGTCAATATGGGGCATGTTAGTGGAGTGGGTGTACGCTTACAAGAAGACTGTCCTCACCTGATAGTTCTTCAGTGTTGTGCACATAGATTGGAGTTGGTTTTCAAGGATGTGTTGAAGGAAGTCCCTTACTTTTCCACAGTACATGACATGTTTACTACCGTCTACAAATTCTACGACAACTCACCCTTGAACTGGCAGGGACTTAAGAATGCTGGAGAAGCTCTCAACATACAAGTCTTGAAACCAACCAAGGCAAGTGGTACGAGGTGGCTGCCACACCAAGAGCGTGCACTGAAAGCCATTACACGAGACCATCCCGCCCTGGTCCAACATCTAGGGGAGCTTGTGGAACAAGGTGCTGTGGGGAGTGGTGACAGCCGGGATAAGGCAAGGGGAATTCTTGAGGTTGTGAAATCTGTCAAGTTTGTGTTGTTCATCCTGTTCTTGGCATCATACCTGGATCTTGTGTGTTCAGTGTCCAGAGTCTTTCAAGACAATGAAAGTACGGTGGAATCAGTTTTCAGAAGGGTAGAAAGTGTGGTGAAATCTTTGACTAAGATGTGCAGCCCCTTAAAGTTAACCAGAATCATGTCTGAGGAGATAGAGGAAAGGGATGGAACAGTGCTGTGGAAGGGAACCACATTGCAGACGGGGAGACCACAGCGTGGTAGACGATCAGATCTTGTCACACAGAGAGAAGAGGTGATCAGAGATTGTCAGCAAATTCTGAATTCAACTCTACACCACCTTGGGCGTAGGTTCGATGCCATGCTCAACCAGTCTGTACTCTCTGCGGCAAGAGTCTTTCAGTTCTCCAGCTGGAAGGAGGAAGATGAAGACCAGGAGGATGAGGACTGGGAAGAGGATAAACTCAGGACAATATACAGACACTTCCGACGACCGCTTGAGCTGAAAGGCTTTCAGCTCCAAGGAGCCCTGAGAGAATGGGACGAGTTGAAAACGGTTTGCAGGGCACAGCTGGCAAACGTGCGCAGACCCCCCTCATTCAAGGACTTCTGGGTGTCGATGTTAAGGCGCGAGGAAGAAGAGTACAGGAATGTGTTCCAACTACTTCGTCTGGTACTGACAATCCCCATACACACGGCAGAATGTGAACGGTCATTCTCTCTGATGAATAGAGTCAAAACAGACTGGCGATCCTGTCTCGACCCCAAGTGTCTCACTGGTCTGATGACCATATCTTTAAGTGAACAATCCATTGAAACATTTGACCCTGAGCCTGCTATAAGCCTGTGGTGGTCAGCAGGGAAGCGACGACCTTCAACCACCCCTTATGGGCCCAGGCCACGTCATCACCAAGCTCCCATTTCAGATACGAGCTCAGAAGAGGAACAGTAAGGTTTGTGATTAGGTTTTGGTTACAATAGTTGTATTCTACTTTATTTTATGTGGTGCACCCAAAAATTTTTTGGTGCACCCAATTTTTTAGGTTGGGTGCACCAGTGCACCTATTCCCAAAACTGAATTTCGAGCCCTGAGTACGGTTTCCGAAAACATCATTCAACATACATGACCCTCTTGAAATTAGTAGATATATTAACCTCGGCCATAGAAAGGAATGAATTCACCATTGGAGTTTTCCTGGATCTATCGAAGGCTTTCGATACGGTGGACCATGACATATTGTTGGAGAAACTCAAATGCTACGGCTTCAATGGCTTAGTCTTCACCTGGTTAAAGGATTATTTATCAAATAGAAAACAACATGTCATCAATAATATGTACTCTTCAGACACAAAACCAATTTCCTGTGGCGTCCCTCAAGGTTCTATTTTGGGTCCCCTGTTATTTCTCATCTATATCAATGATTTAGCTTTTGTATCTGATGAAATATATGCACTATTATTTGCTGATGACACGAACTTATTTACTTCCCACTCAAATCTTGAATTTTTAGTAAGCAAAATGAATCGCGAATTAGACAAAATGAACAAATGGTTCCAAGCAAATAAATCATCATTAAACGTTAAGAAAACGAATTTCATTATTTTTGCGGGGAAAAATAAGAAATATAATAAAGAAAATGTCAAAATAGCGATCAATAACACACCTATTGATCAAGTAACTCATACTTGTTTCTTAGGTATCACCATTGATGAAAAATTAACTTGGAAAAAACATGTAGACCTTATTTGCCAGAAAATTTATAAAAACATAGGTATTATCAGAAAAATTGTAAATCTGCTATCTCCAAAAACATTCCTTATATTATACTACAGTCTTATATATCCCTACCTAGCATATTGTAATATAGTATGGGCTAGTACATACGCCACAACATTAAAACCACTTCTTCTCTTACAAAAACGTTTTGTTCGTTTAGTTTCAAATGTCTCCTACACATTCCCCTCCTCATCGCTTTTTCGTAATCTAAAAGTTATGACTATATATGATATTAACAAGCTTCAAACTTCTATTTTTGTCCATAAAATACTCAATGATAGTTCCTGTGTACCAAATCAATTCAAACGTCTTTTTCACTACAACTCGGAATTTCATCATTATAATACAAGGCAACGAAACAACTTGAAACAGATACAAGCAAAAACACAGCAGCGAATGTTCTCCATGATGTACAGATGCCCGCAAACTTGGAATAGCTTACATGAAAACTTACAAAACTGCAAATCACTACTGAGATTCAAAAACATGTTAAAAAGCTCCATTTTAAACAATCAATCATTTGCTTAACCTTCTATTCTTTGGTTTTTCATTTATATCCTGCATGTCTGGGTGCATTTTTTGTGTTATCGACTTGTGTTGTTATATATGCTTGTCGTTATTTGCATCGTTATTACCTATCGAATTGTTTCCTTGCTTACTTAGTTGGTAATTTTTCTGTGTTCAGTTAGGTAATTGTTTCTTTATATATAATAATTTAGTTCTTGTTTTTTGTTATTGTTATTATTAGTTATTGATTTGCTATTTCTTACGATATTAAGTTGTCATTTTTTCTCTATATTTTAATTTATCATTGTAATTTATTCTGTTTGAAAAATGGGGATGGAATATTATAGACCACATTGGTCTCTACCTTCCCCGGCACTATGTGTATTGACCTGTCATATGTATGTAAAATTCTTTTACCTGTGCGAAATAAAATAAAAAATTAAAAAAGACAAAGATTATACATGTATGGATGACATCCTCTGGGAACCCTATACCTGATGCCAACGTGTGAAAAGAAAAAGTTGGGCCAAAAAAGTTGCTTTCATTATGAAGCGCTCAGGAAGGTTGAACAAATGACTTAAAACACACAGAGTATGGTATACCGAATAATAGATTCTTCATTTATAGCGAAGCTTCAGGCGCGAGCATAATAGTATATTTTAGGCCCGTTTCACATTAATTCCCAGAATTTTACAGGAATCCGTCCGTGGACGCTGCCTGTCACTCTATACCTACATGTAGTTAGTAAGGTCTGGCATTCCGGCAAGAATTCCCAGAATTTTACAGGAATCCCTCTGTGGACCCGCCCACTTATTGCTCTTTCACATCTTCTCCAACTTTTGAATTGACTTTGTCATTCTACGGCATTAGTATCCGTTTTCGTAAATATGCTTTTTTTGCGATTCAGTATGGTCAAAATATTTTTTTTAAATGGACGAAAATTGATACGCCCGTGGATGTCATTCATATAATGGAATCAACATGGCCATGTCAAAGTGAGTTCAATCAGGTATACGTTGCAATTTTCTGACACAATATAAATCAAGTACAACCATTTAAGTCAAATAGTATAGTAGAATATAAAATACCCTAAGCAATTTCAATCTTATCACAACCATAATTTTTATTCAAACAGTTTTCAACAAACGTTTGTGGAGGTTAGACATCCAGGTAAATAATATATATATAAGACAATTCAAACTCTACAACTGGATAAAAATTCAGAGATTTATTTCCGGACGTTTCAGTTTTCAACAAAGTTTCTCAAAAACAGCTCAGGCCTAGGAAAAAAACCCTGTGTTTCTGGTTCCCCGACTGACCCGAGTAGAAACCTGGGGTGGACTGATGGCAAGGGACATAGAATTTGATCTGACACCTCAGTGATAAGATTCAAAACAGATTTCTTATAGTTGCTTCAAGCTTAAACAGTTGATGTAAAATTGTGTAGTAAACATTATACTTTTTTGTTCAAGTTATTGAAATGCTTGTGCTTGTACGATGTACATTGTGTATATCTGTATAATTACATGTTAATATCATGTTGTCCCGATGCACTTTATCTTTATATTGTTTACAACAGTATTTCTTAAATCACTCAGGCCTAAATCTTTTAACAAATAAAAAAATAACAAGAGTTTGGAGTACCTGCCTATTAGATAAGCATCATAACATGGAAATCTGTTGTTCCTTTCTTCAGTTATTGACCTTGGAAGATTTTGACAAAAATGCCAATGCAGTTACAGAGTCACATACCAGGGGGCCCAAAATCAACCTTGACCTTTGTTCTCCCAACACCTACCAACAGACCAAATATCTTTAAAATCCATCCAGACGTTCTTGAGTTATGCTGACTACAAGCATCCGGACACACACACAAACACGCATGCAAACACACACACAAACACGCTCAAAACAATATCTCCATTTTTCATGGAGATAAAAAGAGAATCCTACTCACCCTAGGCCTGTTTTTGTCCTAGGCCTTGTAACTTATGTAAGAAAGCCTTATCAATCTAACATAGCAACACTTACATGGTTCCTGGTCCTTCTGCAGCAAACGACACGGCTGGGTCCAAGTTGATCTTGTGGTGCTGACCATACACACGTAAGAACTGGGTTGGGTCCATTTTCTACATCAGGAAAAAAAATAAGTAGGAAGGATAACACTGTCATTGAAAAGCTGCACATACTTAGATAGAAAGTGACCATCTCATTACCATTGAGTATACTAAATCTTGTACAAGATCAAATGCAAGTACTTTTTAATCAATTTTTACATTCTAGTGACCAAAGATTTGCTTTATTTACTCAAAATCACTAAAATGCAAATAAATCAAATCAAATAAAGCGAGATCTGTACAAGTGACCACCTCTGCATGAGGACCACCTGGTCATTGTGACCATTTTCTTTAACTTCAAATGTTCACTATACAGTAGAGTGACCAAACAGGGTTCAAAATACTGGATGCAAAACTGGTAGCTGTGCACCTATTCTTTTTACTGTGGATGCACCAGTGCAACTAGATATTTGTATAGATTTATGAATTTTAAGTTTAAGATACTAAATATTGTAGACTGGTATACAACATATTCTTGACAAGTGCCAAAGAGAAGAATAAAACCTTTTTGAAGTTAACTTAGAATGTTAGTTTCAAACTCTGAAGAGATTTGTAATAAGGTTTTGATGACATTCTACTTTAGGGCCGGTTTACACGAGGCACTTTGCACAACGTATAGCCATTGTTGTAGGACACTGGCCTAGGACAACAACTATGAATCCCGCTGCGTGCCGCAGTGCGTCACACAGTCCTACTGCAGCATGGAAACAGGCTGCCTGCGGCACCGGTCGGTTCACACGAGGCTGGGCTGTGCTGCAGACTCCCGGCAGTGTGTCGTATGTCCACACTGGAGGCGCCACACGACAAACAGCGCACGCCACTACCGTGCGTCTCGAGGCAGGTTTACACAGATAAAATATCTGTCACGATCGTCGTAGAACAGATGATTTTTGCCCCATGTAAACCGGCCCTTATCTTATGTTGTGCAACAATTTTTTTTCTGTGCACCTAACTTTGTAGGTAATGTGCACTAGTGCACATATTGTCAAAAATGAATTTCGAAACCTGCTGACCAAATTACAATCAGACATAACAACAACTTAGAGTGACACCTTTCAAAATCATCATGAAGTGCACTATCATCATGATGATTTCTAAGCCTTATAGGTAATTCCTGAACTCACAATCTTTTCATAGTACTCCCTCCGGCGCTCGGCGCGCTTCCTGTAATCGACCATCATCCCCCGCAGCTTCTTCTCCTGCCGCCTGGCCTCGTGCCACATCTTGACCTTCAACTTGTTGGTCTCCTACTCACAATAAATTAATCACTTCCTTCGTTAGGCAGATGATTGTCTGAAAAATACACAGGTAAGGAATTAATATCTACAATACATTTGATGAAGATACAAATAAAAAGAGTCAAGGACACAAACCTCCGTGATGTTTGCAGTGTGGGCTAAGATGTTTCATAACAGGAACAGGAATGACGATTTCTTTAAAACCTGTTTCCATTTATGTCCAGGCAGTTGTTTATTATAACACTAGGCAGTAACCAAGGCAGTATAGCGAGCCAGAGCCTAACCTCTGCTTGGAGAGTAGCTTATTAGCCCCACCTTGTATAACACAGGCTACCATGAGGAAACAACAGATGATTCAATGAACTGTACCGCTTAAACTTAATCACAATGGGGTGTCGGTCTATAATTCTCCGTGAGTACGGTGCCCAAAATTGTCATATTTCATCGGGACATCGATAACTATGAGAACGGGTTTTCTGCGCACAATAAATTTGTGTGTGAAAAACTTGCATGTGTAAAACCTGCATGTGAAAGACCTGCGTGTGAAAAACTTGCATATGAAAAAATAAAGTTCTCAATATGTGTCAGAAAATGCCTAGTGTAAATTATAGGGCAAAAAAATGTGACCCCGCAATACAATTTTCCATCTGTCACCTGAATCTTTTGTTTGATAACTCCTGATTTCTAGGTCCCATGGGAATAGGTCCCTTGGGAATAGTTTAACTATTTTGGGCATGAAACCTGAACATTTGAAAATCACTTGGATTTGTATTGAAAAATGTAACTACTTGAGGCTTTTCTCCATTCTATTAGCTTAATTTCATCATTTCTCAAGCAGATTCTGTCATGTGCAACAGGCCTCGAAATTAACCATGTCCCGTGTCCCGAGGACAGTAGAATTTGGGTTCGGGACAATTCAACTTACCTTTCAGGACTATTTCGGGACAATCAGAAAATTCTGAGTCAGTCCCCGCGATGGAGGAACTCGATTCAGCGGAAGATTTTGCGGTAAAGATGTCTCCATTTCCATTGGGAAATGTTTATTAAATAGTTCCATCCGTAGTCAACCTGTTAAGTTGTGCCTAAAAACGCAAACAAATCAATAAAAACTCCCGCGATTTCAGCCATTTGGCGAAGAATGGAAACAAACACCGGCCATCTTGAAATTTTTTAGCAAACTCTCGCTAAATCTCGCAATAACACGCGAGAACGCCACAACGTCCTCTAACGAGACTTTGTGAAACTGCAGTTTCAAATGTCGATAGAGGGCCGATATTGCCCGATAATATGATAGATTAAATCCAGCATCGTGCTTTATTCTTTCTTGGAGCGAAATTAAGTACTTCTTTCTTATTTTTGCCATATTAGAAATTTTACTAAATTAGAAAAAGGTATTGATTTCTTAAAAACTTGTATATTGTATGTTGGAATTCTTCACTGGCTTAACTTTGAGAGCTTTTGTGTTTACTACTGACTGTATATAATTTTGCATGTATTACATTTTGCATGCAAAATGTTTGCCAACATGCAATTTTGTATGTAACTGAAAAAAAAAATTGTAACAAACATATGCCATGGCTTTAGTTCAGGTTCAGACTTGAGTATAGGTTCTAAGCTGAACATGAACCTCTGGAACTTAATCCAGACCCCCCACTAAGTTCACATCTTTGGCCCTGGTTGGGACACTTCGGGACACTTTCGGGACAGTTGAAATCCACTTTCGGGACAATTCAGGGACAATAGGGAAAAAAGTTAATTTCGAGGCCTGGTGCAAATTTCAAACTTTTTTGCGAACTAGCATTTGAAAATCACTTGAAAAATGAAAGAGCAAGGTTTTGAAGTACAGACTATAATAAAAGCATATCTAATTCCATTTCGTGTCATCTTGTTTAAACTTTTAAGCTTAAAATTCCCAAAAAGGTTTTAAATCCCTTGCCAATCAACTTATATATTCCCAAGACTCAAGAGACCTAAAATTCACACCCAAAATTCAGGAAACAGGCAAAATCATATCATGGGGTAACATTTTTTTTGTAGGGCATTTTTTACCACATATTTCATGTACTTTATTCTTTTACGAAAAAATTTTTCAAGCGCAGGTTTTTCACTCAACCCAATAACTACATGCCCAAATTAATACAAATCCACTAAAAGGATCTTGAGCAGTGGCCCAGGTTACTCTAAAAGATTTGCGCAAAATTCTACTTTCAACCTTCTCTACGACTACCTGAACTTGAAGTATCTGTCATTCAGTAGGGTAGAAGGAAGAAGGTTAAGAAGCTTTGATTAAGTGGGAAAAGTGTCAATGCAGGTTAAGTGTCAATTCACATGAAAAATCTTGATAATTTTTTTGTTGTCTTGTTGCACTGGCAGTTTTGTTCATACCCTTGTTTTTTACATTGTGCCTAGAGGGAAGCAAGTTTCCTTGCTGTTTGAGTCAGGGCCACAGTGCCGATCGAAGACAGGAGTACAAGGTTGTGTGGGGTCATAAACAGGATCAGTGGGAAAGATCACACTTACCTGGCACCGTGCCTTTATTCAACAATCGAAACCATTTTGATGAGGGTGGGTGCAAGTTTGCATCATGACCGCAAAATGCAATTTGCAAACGTTTAAAGTCGGCTTGTAAGAGAATCATTGGCCCTGAGATGCTCTGACCCAGGATTGAACCGGATATAACAGCACGGAAAAAGTACACCAATGCTGCATTGTGTATATTGGGCATTGCAGAAACACCACCAGACAGAAACATTGTTGATAGCTGCAATATAATTTGCAGGCAACTGGAAAACGGCAGAATTTCGAGCTCTCCAAAAGCAACACTCCATTCCCTTTGGGAGAAGTGAAAAAGACCGAGTCTATCCAGACACCGTTCCCTCTGAATAATTGATAGGTTCATATCTAAGTTGTGGTGCTGATTCAAACAAAAAATAATGTCTTCCTCTGTTTGAATTTCTCTAAATTCTACTGATGGGTTTGTGTATGTGTGTGGGGGGGGGGGGGCATAAAAAGACTGTCACATATCGTAATGGAAAAAAGCTAGTAAAGCACTATTAGAGTACGTGTACGAGACTAATGAATCCTAAACCTCATTCACAATACACGATAGTCTAGGATATTACTATATGCCCGCCAGGCTCGACCTTCACAAATCAATAAGAATCAGGGAAACGCCCCCCTCCCCACTATAGCACGATGCTTTTCTGCAGATAGCATCCTAGAAGATCTCGCAATTTTTACTATAAGTTACGGTAAACTGCAGCCTCAGCCTTATTCGCGAATTCCATAAAGGCACAGGCACCTATGCACGCATGAGAGGTTGCATTGTGGTAAAGGTGAGAGGAAAAACGGTGCAAAGTTATATAAAAGCCACTAACCTCTCACCCAAAGACTAACCGTCCGCCATCTTGGTTCTCGCTGAATTGGACGTGACGTCACGAGGGGGGGGGGATTACAGGTTTGCGATAGCAAAACCTATTTTGTGACTTCGCTTACATCCATGGGCGACGCCATGTTAGATTTTGATGTCACGCGGGGGCCATCTTATTTTGCTCGGAATGTGACGTCATGTTTCTGGTGACGGAGACATTTTTAAATTGCATCATGATTAGTGTGCTGAGTAAATGGGAAGATTTTTGTGATGTGCATTTTTTAAAACTTATCTAAGGTAGAAGATGCTGATATGACAATGTCACTTTTTGTTTTATTCTACATGGAACATTATTGGCGAGTTGTTGTTGTCTTGTCAGATAGAGTGTGACAGCAAGATTCACAACAATGGGGAGGTCAGTTTGTGGTAAGATATTGTGCTTGGTTGTTTTTGAGGCTTAATCAAATTGTGGTGGTTGTGATGCTTTGTAAGTTTGTGTGGACAAGGAGGTTTTAACGTCCAAGAGAATTTTCACAAGGAGCTAACGGCCTTGGAAGGGAAGGACAATCCATTTCACATGGGAGGAAGGGTGTGGGACAAGGTCTTGGGTGTGGAAAGGGAGGGACCATCCATATCACATGGGATGAAGGCCAGAGGGAGAGAGGGATCATCCATTCCAGATGGGGATAAGGGGCTGGGAAGGAGGGACCATCCATTTCACATGGGGCCATGGGTCTGGGAAGGGAGGGACCATCAAATTCACATTGGGTTAACTTGTCGTGTACAGAGGGGTCATCCATTTCACAGGGGATGAAAGATCTGTGAAGGGACTGAATATCCATTTCACATGAGTTTGAGGGTCTTCAAAGGGACCATCCATTTTACATGGGGTTGAGGTTCTCGGAAAGTAAAGGGATCATCCATTTCACATTGAATTTAGAGGATGGGAGAGAGGGACCATGCATTTTAGGTCAGGTTGGGAGGAGAAGGAAATCCATTTCAAATCAGCGCCCTTGGTCAGAGTGAAGATGTGGGAGAAAGAATATCCATTTCATGCAAATTTGAGGGTTGGTGTGGAGGGAGAAAGCATCCATTTTCTTCAAAAAATAATGTGAGATATAAACTACACACCTGGTTTCAAACTATTTATTTGAATTTTTGATAGAAATTGTTGACAAAAGAGAGGAATGCAATGTGTACAATGTGTTTAAAATAAGGCACAAATTAGCACTAAAACCAATTGATTTCAATTAATCCAGAGGAAACAGACATAGAAGTAGTGGATTGCTCATTCCTAGAACAAAAACTGGTGCTGATCAGTCGAAAACTTGGTTAAGTCCAATTTTTGTGTTCGCAATTGCAGTTCAACTTTGATTCAGAAGGTATGTGACAAATGCAAATTATGTAACGTTAGATGTACACATTTTAAGTCGTATATTATGTAAATAAGGAAATCATGTCCATGATATTTGGCACAGGTTTGGGGTTGTTTCACTCCTATCTATCACATCAGTCTAGGAAACTCGACCCCAATGATGATGATATGAGAAAATCAGGCCTAAGAAAACAAATATTGTGTTTCTGCTTACAGTCCTGAAAACAAATAGTGTCAGTAGGTAGGCATTCTCCTTTTTTCTTTTTTAGATTTTGTCTGAAGTGATCCAACAAATACAGTTTAAAAACAGTTCAAAGACTGGAGCTGATCAGTCCAAAATTTGGCTAAGTCTAATTTTTGTGTTGGCAATTGCAGTTCAACTTTGAATGACTTCTACCAACGTGCATAGATGAAGTTTCAAGTAAAAAAGAACAGTTTTTAACAATGTAAAACTGAAATGCATCAGGACATGGTATTTTCAATATCACGTTGTTATTATACAGACATACATATTAATAAACTAAAGAAAGAAGTACAATGTTTTCTACACATTCTTACATCAACTGTTTAAACCCTTATCTGCTTAACAGAGTGTAAAATACAGGAAGTGTGTTTTGCTGTTTTGAATGTCATCACTCTGATGTCCCTTGCCAGCAGTTTTTGTCCCTTTCCAGCACAGCTAGGGTCAGGAGGTCAATCGAGTAGCCAGAAACACAATACCTTTTTCCCTAGGCTTCACTGATATCTAAAATGGCTCTAAATAGTAGATTCCTCCTTTTTCTGCACAATGTCCAATGCTGATATGTAGATATTTTTGCCATTTAGATTATTTCATCAACTTTCTGTACTCTTCCCCTCAATGCCAAAAAGAATAGCATAGATGGTCTCACACTGGTGTTTTTTCAAGAACTGATAGAACTCTCCCAGGTCCATGTGGAAGTTTCTACCGTGAAAATTATGGGCACCAAAAACTTTCTCTCCAAATCCCTGGAACTTTCGAAGGCCGTCTACGGTCTGCCCGTCCGCTAGCTCTGTTTCCTCGTGGTGGCGCAGGGAAATCTTCTTCCAGTTTAGCTCCCGAACCCATTTCCAGTACTCTTCACACTGTTCCTTCCCTCCCTCCACACAGATGATACCAGGTTTACCGGGAAGGTAGAACCCAGTTACCCCTAGTTTACCAGCCCATTCGTTCAGGTCCCTCCTTTTGAACTTGCTCTGTATGTGGTGGCTGTAGATCCAGTATCGTGCAAACGTCGTGGACGCGGCATTGGCAGGACTGATCTCTTTGGTTGGGCTGACTGGTCCGAGAAACCTGGAAGCGTTGTCCTGTACCCACTCCAGGACTGAGTTAACGTAGAGCTCTCCGCTGGGAAGGGTCTGCAGGTATTGGGACAGCTCCAGGTTGAGTTGAGACTGCCCCTGGCGAGTTATACAGGAAGTCCAGATGCTGATGTCAGGTAGTGCTTCAGGGTAGTCATGAGGAAAGGAGCACTGGATAGAGAACTGAGTCTGAAACATCAGGAAAGAACAACTCAGTGTTAGTCTTACAAAACTGTCTTCTGGTACTCAGTTGTATCAGACCATCGCAAAATGAAAAATTGCAGAAAAAAAAAATTACCATTTTCAACTTACTGTACCTTTAAGATTTGTATGACACAGCTTGTATAACACCAGCTATCATTAGGCAGACAACTCATTCAATGGGCTGTACCACACTACCTTCAAGATGGGGGTGTCAAACTATATTTCTCCCAAACCTAAAAAAGTTTCATCTGGACATCGATAACTACCAACATGCCAAAATTCAAATAAATAAATCAAAAGGATCTTCTTGACTTATACCTGCGAACACACAAACACCGACAACTAGAATTCCTGCAAAATGTACACAATATAACGGAGGGTGCTGCAACTTCGGCATACTCCCAACTTCGGCAGGATTTTTAATTGTCTCGTTCTGCAGAAGTGAGCCATCTTTTTTTTCAGCCACGGTGCTGAATAAAATCGTTAGGAACCCAACTTCATGCATAGAGCTGTCGTCTGAATAAAACAGGGATTTGTGTACAATTAACTGATTTTGTGCCACGAAGAAAATGTGGCGATAAAAATGTCTACGTTCGATGCAAGGACATTGTGAAGTGGCAACTCTTACATAAAACATATTCAACCGTCGTCAGGCAAACTTACATGTTGTACACATGAGGCATAAAGCAAAACAAACACCAAAAAAACATGGGTCTTGGTTAGTTTATGTCGCGATTTAGCTTGTCTGAAATAACGAAATCAACCGCGGCTTCGAATGCCCTCCCCCCTTTTACGTCACGGCCATTCCGTTGACCACGATTCGAATGTGATACCTCGGCAAGGCATCTCTGCTCCCGCTGTACATAAGTCAAGTCGGCTCCAAAACGGCAAACCTTATCAATCTAGCTTGACTAGTATACGTTGGATAAACTTGCATTTGATAAGTTCCCGGTGGCAGGCTTGAACTACGTGGTTCCACACAAGCAAACTCATTGATGTTGCAAACGTGTAACCTAACCCCGCATGTTGTTTGAAATTGACAGGCCGCTTTGCTTTGATGTGGGCGGCACGGGTCGGAGATCTCCGAATGCATAAACACGAAGTTCATTGATGTAAATGGCGATTTCTCATTGCTTGCCAAAAAAAATCCAGAAATTCTTGAATAGCGAGCTCTAAAAACAATTGATGATCGTGTTTAGAATATGTCATAACTTTGCACTGAATTGACCGGAAAAACAAGGAAGATTTGCCGCGTACTTTCTGGTCACATGCGGTGCTGTGCCGACTGCAAATGTCACGATTTCAGTTTGCGGCGTTACAATGCTTGCTCGGCAGTTTTGGACGTACTTGTGGCACATTTGTGGCATTTGTGCGTTCATGCTATGGGACCATTTGTATGATATGAAGTTTCTACTCTCATTGCCATACCAAAGAACGGATCGTCAACGTTGTCATGGCTTGGAACGCAACAAGCGGCGTAAAAGTCGCTTAGCCACAGCGCGCCTGGCATCGGTGAAGCCTTACGCACGGTCAAAAATTATTTACCAGAGGGAAGTTGAAGTTAGTTGACACAAAATTATTCCGTCTGTTTACTTGAAATAGTACCGACGAATCAAAGAGATACAAAGATATTTTTATGCCGAAGTTACGGTACCCTAATCAGAATGGAACAATATGGAACGTTTTAATCAAAACGACATATTTCTGGATTTACCGACTGAGATCGATGGCGTAAATCGTGCACGGACGACGAAAAATCAACTCCACAACGGCAAATCCTCAAACATCACCACTCTAATTTATCATTCGTAAAAACGCAACACTTTTCAGACACCCGACCCTGGTGCAATACGATGTCGAACTCATAGATTTACGTCCGAAGTTGCAGCACCCTCCGTTATATACCATTAGGCTCGCCCTTGCGGCGTCGCCAAAAACAGTACCCTTGCCCGAGGTAAACTGACCTCCTTCCCCATGTTGACGGAGGTAAAAAGAAACCTTTGCAGAAGCAAGTTCTCCATTTGTACGATTAGTGCAATTTTAACATATGGTTGAATAATTGCTAGTTAAAGTTACCTGTTGTGGCTCCTGTAACTTCAGGTTGACCGTGAACTCCAGCCTGGCTGCCGGCGGTGTGTCCGCTTGTCCGTCCACGTACTGTCGGACATCCGCTACGGTGGCGGGGTCATCCAGGACCAACTCTCCCTGTCCGGGGAACATGCTGCTTAACAGTTCGATCTCCGACAGCTGTAACTCCAGCAGCGATGTTAGATCGGCCATGATCGGATACTGGATTAAATCCTTGATTGAATTAACTTATTAGCGACGTCCAAGTACAAATAGAGTTCGGCATTTGCGCTGTATCTGTATATCCGGTTTGTAGCGGCAATAACAACAACAGGTTGCCCTGAAGTATTAGTAATATTCTTTGGAGAAGACAAAATATGGACTGAGTCCTGAGTCTTGCTTCAGAAGCCCAACTAAGGTCAAAGTGCAAAGTTTACCCACGGTCACTGGGATTTCGCAAGCCGTCATGGATGACGGGTACCCGGAAGTTGTGCGCGCGGGAAAGTTAAAAGTAAAGCTTTAGGGTCTTTCGGGGTCATGCCAGTAGCCAGGGGGGGGGGGGGGGGGGGAGGGGGGGGTCAGACTTGAAGGTCCACTTTCACTGGCTTGAAGGTCCACTTTTCAATGTTCAAGGCGGACTTATTTGTATTTGCATCAGTAGCAAGGCCACAGAGGTAGAATCCTAGAAAAAACTGCTCACTTTGACTTTGTCTCTGATTTTTCCTCTCAAATTCTCTCAATAACACAGGAAATACCCTTTCAGAAGGTTCAATTCTTAGAATTTGAAACGCTCCAGGGTCCACTTTTTAACGTCCAAGGGTGTTTTTTTCAAGGCGGACTTATTTGTATCACCAGCGGGGCTGGAATCCTAGAAAAAACTGCTAACTTTGCCTCTGATTTTTTTCTTTGAAATCCTCTCAAAAACATGGGAAATGCCATATCAGAAGGTTCAATTTTTAAAATTTTCCGGGGGGGGGGGCATACCCCCGGACCCCCTAGAAAGCTCGCGCCTGCGGCGATCGTCTCGCGCCTACGGCGATCGATGGTCCCTCAAACATTAGAAAGAACCCCTCAATTCAAAATCCTGGCTACGGGCATGGGGGTAGCGTTAAACAACACCCAATGTCGGAAATCGCGGAATCTCTTTTTTTTTTCCTTACAAAAACGTCAATAAACTACGTCCCAGCAAAATCTCATCCCAGGTGGAAAAGAAGAATAAATTCAATTCCTCAGAATAAGTTGTCACGAGTATTAAAGGTCATGAGAAAATAAAAATCAAGCTGTCTGTATGCATTCTTTTGTAAACCTCTGTCGAAATCAAAATTTCTCTCCAATATTAAACTTGCTGTTTTCAAAATTGATAAAGAAAATCTCCCACCTAGTATCAAAAACATGGCCTCATATGTGCCTTGAGTGTACGTCTTACGATTAATCCAATATTGAAGATCTGATTAGACGATCTTGAAGACATTGGAGATACCCAGCTGTCCCTGACCACGGACCTAAAGCGGACGGTGGTACGTAGAAGAACTCAAGTGTTGGGCCCACTAGGCTGATATTACTTATTATTGTCCCCAAAATAACCATTCAAGAGCAATTATCATTTGAATTGTAAATTGAGAGGGAACCTGTTTGATGTTAAAAAATGTTGATGCTGTTTCAGCTGCAGTTCTAATTTGCTTTTATATATGACCCCGTTCACACTCATTTTTTTCAATCGCGATTGAAGTATAATCGCGATTGTTCGATCCGATCGCGATTGAACGCAAAGAAACTTTTGCGTTCACACTGCTTTTCGCCAAGTGGATTAAAGTACGCCGTGATCCGATCGCGATTGAAGCACGATTGAAGCATGCTATCGGCGATCATCTGGTAAATGTTGTTGTTGTCCTTGTTGTCCTTGTTTTGTGTCTATTTTTCCGCTAGACATTGTCACTTGGTGCGGTAAATGTCCCTCTTTCGGTGACATTTCCCCAGTTTGGCCTGCACCTCCTCTCTCCCCCAGATTGCGATGAGGACCCTAGTCTCCTCATCGCGCCATCTGCCACCAGCTGAAGTTGCTGACGGAGTTTTATTCTTCTTCTTGGGCATTGTTGACAATGAAAAGTTGCTATTGTTGTAAAAGAGCGATCTGACGTGCGGATTGGGTTTGTTTTCCCGCGCGATGCGAACTATGAACCCACGTACCCGCATGTATGACCTCCCACCCCCGGAACCAGCCGAAATCTCCGCCGATCGCGATGGAATGAATCGTAGTTGTGTTCACACTCAAAATTTGATAGGATTGGATTGGATCCGATCACGATTAATCCAATCAAACTACCTCCGGAGGTAGTTACAATCCAATCGCGATTGGATCGTTTTGGATCGTTCCAATCGCGATTGGGAGCGTTCACACTGAAAAAATCAATCGCGATCGGATCGATTCAATCGCGATTATACTTCAATCGCGATTGAAAAAAATGAGTGTGAACGGGGTCTATGTCTCTTCACGTACCGCCACTAGGAATTACCGTTTATTCTACTCCATTTTATTTTCGTTTTATCAAAATCCTTTTAGAGAATTTTTCTCTATAAACGGTAAAACAGTAGTATCCGTTTATATAAGAGCATTGCATACATTTACTAGGCTATATTTTCTAAGTTCTACCATCAAAGGTTTCATACACAGTATATGCGGTTAATGGATCTTGTGATCCTGTGTATTCATATCTTATTTTCATTGCCAGTAACAAACCTAATAGTTTACATGAACTGGACAAAACTTGTTAATTAACTTCTTTATCCTGACCGGTAGATCAAAAGGTTGCAGAACGAACGTGAAATTGCTAAATTTTGTTCCTTTCAGGAATGGAGAAAGAAAGACTCAGCAATATGGACTTGAGGCTAATTTGACCCAAAACAAAACCATTCAGATCACGAAAAACAATATTTAAGAAACTATAGAACCTCTCTAAAACTGCAATATACCAATGCTTAACTTCTTTCGTTCGTTCCGTTTCTTCATTCAGACCCTTGTAGTGCTTAGAAGCACAAAGGGCAGCAAGTTTCCTTTGCTTTTTATGTAGCAGGGCATATATTACAGGGAGAGGTTACTAGCCCTTCTCGATTCACCTTCTCTACCGAAAGACTGGTGCAGTCCCAACTGAAATGCCCTTCCCAGGATTGAACCGGAGTCTCCCATTTAACAAATAATGGACTGCTACTAGTTGAGCTAGGAGTGTCCATGTGGTGTAGTGGTCTGCGCCTCTGCTACTCTGCCACATCTGGTTCAAATTACTTGGACCAGAAGGCCCGAGTTCAAGCCCCGGGTTAGGACACTTCTGGGCAAGAGGCGCATTGAGTCATACCAAAGACTTTATAAAAAATGGTACATACTTCTGAAACAGTATGGAAGTGGACTAGCCCCCTGCTGCAGTGATTGCACCACAGTGTGGCCCAGGGCTATGAAACGGGGATGGGCACCGCCCTATACATCAATTATGGTGTGGGAGGATTTTAACTAACTAACTAGTTGAGCTATAGGGACACCCTTTCAATGATAACTTACAGCCGAAGCCTTCACGTTGACGCGGTGCTGATGACAAATATTGACGGATTTTGACGGATATTTATCATGGTTGCGATGTCCGATAAATCGAGGGATGGATGTCATTCACAGTCCCGCTTATACTGCTTGAAATCAATACGTGGTATCCCCGGGGTCGCATGTTTATAGTGAAACCAGTGTCCACGCCATTGTCTTCCAAGAATACCTGTCTCTCTTTTGGACTGTGGGGTAGCCTTAGGCGCAGTTGTCTTCTGGTCAGTTTACTGCTTGACAAACTGCTTATGCTTGCAGTCACACGCTGTCGTTCTAACAACAGTCCATATCAAACCATCTGCAGCTGGTTGTTGCTGTATTTTTAAGACCTTTTAAGTAGCGTCATCGCGAGTTTCAAGGTTCAAGAGAGAGAACCATAAAAAGGGTCGCAGTTTGCCATGGACAACCCAGGATTTCATAGCACTGAGCAGGAGGTATGTCTGAAGATATCTGTATCTACATGTATATAATATTGAGCAGGAGGTGTGTCTGAAGATATCTGTATCAAAAATTCAAAATAGCCGGTATAACCACCCTTCGGTGTAACAGGCCAACTTCACTGGCACGCGGCGCGGTAGCAGTTGGTTATATTACACTGAAGAACCTGTCATACCTAACCTAAAAAATGTCAAAGTGCATACGTGGATATCTGGAGTGTGCATGCCTCTCTATTCTTTTATGCTAAGTAATAATGCTACATTGGTAGATCTCTTTAAATTCGCCACCATGAATTCATCATGCAGCTGTCTTGGGGTACCTCCTGAAGTTATGAGAGTCGATGACACCTCTGCCGCTGTTTTAAAAATGCACACATGACATGACATCTGCATCTGTTTAACCAAGTATTTTACCCGATTCTATGACCAAAATCTCCGGATCTCTGGATTATCCTTATTTCAACTTGTTACAGCATAAGGATCGTGACCTTGGAGATGGCACCCAACAAAATGCACAGGAAAATGTCTGTACGAAAACAACTATCGGTGGCGAGAAGCAAGGTATGGGGACGTACTATATAACGTATACATTCACATTTCGCAACCTCATTTGCTTGTGTAAGCTTCGCGGTTTGAACTTTGCATGTGCAGTATCTGTATGGCCTGCAAAACCGCCCTTCGGCGTAACACATCAGATTCGCAGGCACGCGGCGTGATAGCAGCTGGTTATATCATATTGAAGGGCTTATCACACCTAACTTTTGAAGTCACGGCGAAACATTGTGGGTAATGTGTCAATCTTGGAAGGCTTCAGGCTAACAGAACACAATATTTATCCCCGACGCGGTACATATACAGAAAGTAGTCCGGCCAGAAATCTTGAATAGTGGGCGAAGGTCGCATGTATATTTAGATTTTTTTACGGTAGGTTTAAACTCAAACACATTCGCTTTTCGCATTATCTAGTGCACCCTAGCATATTATATACCGCGTTGAAGCCAGTCACCCCTTGACCCTTAACTATAGAAATCTCCATAGGCCGAAAACTGTGTAATGTTACCATAGGTAAAACACGTCTAGACAAAAATGTTAGCTTCCAAGTTAACGGCCTTCACCTTTAACCTCGATTCAAACCGTGAATCAGCTGAAGGTTACTTTCCTAGCTAAACTGCGAGTTCCCTTTGTATCGTCTCTATCGAGTATTAAGATTTTCCTCAGTATGAAATACGGTTAATACTGTATTTCATACTTTCTTTCCCCGTACCATCCCACAATGGAATACCCTGCCTGGCACGGTTGCGACGGCTCCCACCGTTGAGTCGTTCCGTGCCAGGCTGGAGGCCTGCCCGCCTTAGCCCGGGACCTCAACTCCCCCCCCCCCACCTACTTTGCCCCTGAAGGGGTTATTTTGGGGCAACCCCTATGTAGATGTAGATGTAATAGCAAATCATTACATAATTTCATAGGGTATCGTCTAGAAAAGGTGAAATCTACTAATACAGCCTTTGTAATCATCGAGTTATGCACGCTTCAGATATCAAGGAGTTCAAGATGTTATTGAGAAGGTCTTGATAACACAATCTTTTTTTTTAGATACTCACTAACCGTAAGTCACTTTTCAGCCCCCAGCCTAATTAACTGCTGCCCCGACTTTCATGCCTAACGTTAGTACCCTCTTACCTGATGTTTTTTCTCCGGAATTGCTGACATGTTTTGGTGGTGCATATCAGTAAGATACGATCTGACCACATTCACTTCACATATACCTTATCCATATCTCAATATTAATATAATAAGCACTTGACAAGATAACTACCTTTAAATACTATGTGCATCGCACAGACATCCTTTTTTAAGACAAATTTGGTATGTACGTATTCAGCGAAGACCACCCTACAACATCCCGTTGAGGCTATGTCTACTACTATAATAAGAACAAATATTTTTCATAATATGTTAAAAAAATTGACAAAAATAGGCCATTGGAAATATTCATGAAGGCATAGCTAAGCACTGGAATCCTTCACAACAATGGTCTCAACGAGAGATTGTTGTGCAACATGTGTTCTTTCCATCCATGTTTTTTGTAAGTTGGAATGACATTATCTGAACATGCACCACTTGATTAAAAGATAGACTACAAAATAAGGACTTTTGGCATCCCCAGATGTGAAATGTGATCTCTTTGTTATGATTTGTGAACAATATGGCCAATCAGGTTGTTGACACAGCACCCTCACAGTAGGAGAGCAGACTACCTGGGCAGAACAATTGCTTGTTCACGCTTTTTCAAAGCTTTACCTGGCAGTGGCTTACCTGCCAGACACAGTATGGCTTGGTTTTAGAAATAATACACAAACATGGTCTCAAGCATAGGTGACGTATAAACAATCATTCTCTTTATGTTATCTCAAATTTTTAAAGTACAACATGCATACACATGCGGTTGCTAAGAAATTTTTTGCTATGTATGTCCAAACACTGGGACTTGGTCCATATGATAAAAGCTCTGAGATGTTGATGACCTCGCCTGATACAACATTTCTCAGTCAGTGCAGAGAAACAAAACAGGAGGGGGTGGCATTGCTCCCCTGGTTTGTTGCATGTTTTTTCTCCAGCAAGTCCGTCTCTATTGATTCGAGTCTTGGATCCCCTTTTCATCAATTTTTGTAAATCTTACGCAATTTGCAAGCAGCTACGGTTTTTAAGTCAAGGAAATCTCATTATTGCATTCTGTTTGGTACAAGATCGTAACGTTACAGGTTTACACAACGGGAAGTGCAGTTTCTATCTCCTCTTGAACGCCAATCAACCCTGTTCAATCTGGCAACTTTTATATGTTTTATATGTCTGGCTAAGTATTTCAAGTCATTAACAACTGTTCGGTGTGAATCTATAAATTTATTTGACGTGTGTGTTTTACAGTCGATATGTGTATCTACCCAACTTCAATAGAAGTTAAATATGCTAGAAATAGTTTGTAGACACGGGAAAACGTTTTAAAATTGAACCCATTGTTGATTTCTTAGAATACACATCCTAGCTTGGTTTTCCAGACAGCCATATATGAAGCTCATTCACACTCCCCAGGGTGCCCCAGGGTGCCTGGCCTGTCCAGCGGCACCCCACCTGAAAAGTTTTCACAGTAGGTGGAGAGGGGGCAATTATTGAACAATGGGGAAAATGTGTGAAAATTGCGGTCAAAGGTGGTTGCTATGTGTTGCTAGGGTAGCCAACGCCCATTTCAGTGAACTGCCAGAAAGTGACTTACGGTTAGTGAGTATGGCTGTCTTAAGGTACCCGGCGGAATTATGAGAAATGATGCTAGTTTATTTTTAGTTGTTACATATAATCTGTTTTTTCTACCTCATTACCGTGAGTGTTTAGTCAGGTCATAGCTGTGGTCTGTTTGTATATTTCAGATGCCACTGCTGTCCACCAGGAGAAGTTCGGTTGGGGAAGATTCAGGCCTGACTCTCTGCAGTTCCTAGGCACCGTCCAGGGAATGTTGGCCCTGTTGGTTATTTGCACCATGGCCCAAAACATGACACATGGAGGGATGATCGGAGCGACCATCTCTACAATCGAGAAACGATATCAACTTCCCAGCTCAAAATCAGGTTAGGTCCGACTTTTACAACTTTGATGATTTCAGAGTTACGTTTTTGTAGCAGCCGAATTTTGGACGGTTTATCAACTGAACACAGCGACTTTTCGCTTTTCATGGCCGTAGGTAAGACACAAAGTCAACATCAAACAGATAACGGTGGCTGCCATTTGAATTTTCCTTCAGGGACGGGAGACAACACCGACTTCCAACGACATTTGAACCTTTGCTCACGTCACAAGTCTGTAAGGTTACGTGCTGTAAACCGTGGCAATTTGGATCACCAGTTCCTCTGAAGAAGAACCAGAGGCTGCTTAAAAATTCCCTTTTTGGAAAATAGTTGAATTTGGCAATGACCGTGCTAATTAATTTTTCTCTATGTCCTCGTGCCGCAAGCGGTAAGGCAGCCCCACTGCTTCGCCATCTGGATCAAATTCCGTGGATCCTAGGGCCCGCGTTCTATCCTAGGAGTCGACTCGAGCTCGGACATGTTGAAAGGAATTACATTCGTCATTTCGGATGATGACGTAAAGCCGGCGACCCCGTGTATGAGGGAGCTTCGGACGTAAGCCTCAAGCGTCAAACCTTTGCGCGTAAAAGAACCCAACACACTAATCGAGAAGAGTAGGGGTGACCCGGTGTGCTTGACCAAAAGCGCGAGCCGTGGGGGAGCCGCATTGCACTACCACTAGCTAATTGAAAAAGCATTCTGCTTCACCTCAATTGAGGATGTCTGCTTTACCTTTTTAGGTCTCCTATCAACCATCTACGATGTGGCGAACGCTTCAGCAGCCCTGCTGGTCACCTTCATCGTCAAGACCAGGCAGGGGAAAATACAGGGGGTAGCAGCAGGCACCTTCCTGCTCGGACTGGGGTATTTCTTGTACAGTCTCCCACATTTCCTGGTGGGGCTGTACGACTATGGCGAGACCGTGAGCGCGACCTGTGTCCCCTCATCTAACAGCAGCTTCACCACTTGCGTAGAGGAAGAGCGAGGTCTCTCTGACTTCCTGTTTGTCTTCCTTTTTGGTAAGTTCTGTATGACATTTTCTTAGTTACCTCGATGAAGAAGGAGGTTTTGTAGTCAGTTGCTGTGTTTGTTTGTTTGTTTGTTTGTTTGTTTGTGAGTAATGGTGTGTGTCCGTAGTTCTTCAATCGGCATTTGAATACTAATCACGTCAGGAAGTCATGGGTCAAAGGTGCCAAAAGGTCCCAGAAAGTTGGCAGGAAATGATGTTCGCCCCAATTACGTCCAGTGTTTTCCCACTGCATGTGACAGGAAATAGAAATGACCCAGAACCAGGATAAGGGCACCTTACTTAGTGTTTTTTCTCAATGGATTAATAAGACTGATAAACAAGAAAACTACCAAACAACTAGGTCTTTTAAGGAGGTTTGAGGTGCACAAACTCTTGTTTATGTTCTGTTTTGTTTGTTTTATGTTGTTTGATGGGGGCATCTTTTAAAGAATTCACATCCTTCAGAGATCTAGTGATATTACACACATGAGAACTGGACTTGGATGATACAAGATCAATCAATGCAAAGGCGTACATTCCGTTTGATGATCCCGATTGAAGAAAGTTCTTTTAGATTCCGTGTGGGGAGATATTACAGCACATTACGTCATATGCCAGACAACAAAACACTTCAACGAGCATCGGTAAATGTCCAGACCCTAGCTACTGTGTACTCAGTGTATTTGTGATAGATATATGTATTTTCCGGATAGCTCATAGCAAGGAGGTTTAATCCTCCTTGCTTATAGGTGACGTCTAAATGGTGGCATGCCGGGTTCTGTGTTTAAGGCTGTTGACTCACAATCCACCGAAATGTTCTGGGTTCGAATCCCTAGCAGGTCCCAGTGTTGTGCTGTTGGGAAAGGTACATTACACCTATTCCCTGACTACGTAGCTTCGGTTAGGGACGTCCTCTGGGAAGGGATGTAAAGCTGAGGTCCCCTGTTTGTGGAACCGTAAAAGAACCCAACACGCTTACAGAAAAGAGTAAGGGTTCATCCTGGTGTGAGTGGATCAAACCTTACAGTCTGGTCTTATACAGCTTGTACCTACTTTACAAAACTGGTGTGTTATGCCTTTACTGGTTATGCAAAACAAACAAATTCTGACAACAATTAGGATATATAGACTTAGATGGATCTTACTTTAAATCAATCTTTAACCTTCTTGTTTAAATCACTGTATTTGTAGCACAAGTGTTGAACGCAATCGGAGGTCTGACGATTTACGTATTTGGAAGTGACCTTCTCGAGAGCACCGCGCCACAGGGATCAGGTGGATTCTATCTCGGTAAGTTCCCCACCACATTGTAAACATAAAGACAAGTTCTCTTGATATTCGAATGAAAGCTCATCTGTGTTGGTAGAGTACATCTTCTGAAGTTTAGAGCTTTTATCCAACACAAAGAACTCACCATAACTTCACAATCAGGTGTTACTGCCCTGATCTGGTTACGAGGCCGGGTCGTTTAAAATGTGCCTAACCAGGTAGCAAACGCCATTACTCACAGTTTAAGTAGAAACTATTAATCTTTCTATGTCCACTAGATTTCAAATTATTATCGTCGTTTTCCTGCGAATGACGCCCGTTATCGCTACCATAGGGATATAGACCTTCAAAATTTCACAAAATGTGAAGTAATGTGTCTACAAATGAAAATATTCGGAAGGGGAAATTTTAGGGAAATGTGAATGTGAATCGTATTACGTGAATCGTATTACTGTACGGGGTACTGAACATCCACCCTGAACGCTAACCGCTGCCATTTCGGCATCCTTATGAACGTCCTTGCCTTATTTGCTCACTGGACATGTCCCTTGAATGCATATGGCGGCACTGTCTAAGACAATGCACGCCCCTTTTCTGTCAATCAAAAATTATTCCGCTCCAGTTTTCAGATATTTGCGTATCCAACAAAATTCACACTAACTCTTCCCATATTTTCCACATTATTTACATGTTTTTCAATTAGGCTGACCAAATGTACATAAAGGGTCACATGGGAAAACATGGGCATTTGAACTGAGACCAAAGGTGTGCGGGTCAACTTTAGATCTCTCTAGAAATGACCGAGTCTGATTACAGCTCTGGCTTCTTGCAAGAATAGATCTCGCAAGAACATTATGTTATTTAGTGGACATCAATAGAAAGTCTGGTAGTTTCTATTTTACCCTAAATCGAGAACCGGTGATATTTGACGTTTTCTTATCGACGATACACCCCCCGTCTACACCCGGTAGATTTCTAGCGGGGACGAGCGGGGACCAATCAGATGGCTGCTGACAGGTCACCAACTGTCACCGTCAGGTAGCCAAAAACGGCCTTCTCGCGGACTATTCGCACCCTTAGTTTCATGTAAATTTCAGATATCCAAGCCAAGCCCATGATCATTAGTTTAGCACCGGGAGTTTTAAAGTCCTCTCTTCAAAACTAGTATCCTTTCGAAAGATTACGGGTAGAAACTGTGAGGATGAAGTTTTACACCTTCAATGGCGCTACACTCGGTCGATCCGAGAAGGAACAAATCCTGACGACGCTGATATTTGTGAAGTGGACCCAACATTTCCCACCAAGACGAAGCGATCGAAGACGGGCCGGGCACAAAAATGGAGAGAAATCAAGTCCAAACTGGTTCTGAATGAAAGTTTCTTGGCGCACTGTGAGGCCCATAATCACCGACTTCCGAGGAGAGAAGACATTGAACTCATTTTCCGACAAAGTCACCAAACAACGGGTCCGGAGTCCGCCAGCGCCGCGTCTCCGATTCACCGGTCATGGCAACAGACTTGGTTATTTTGTCTCCACACTTTTAGTGTGTGAGACGTCCTGGATACGAAAGCCGATAGACCCAGCATTTGTATCATTATACAGTGTATATTGCTTTTCTGTGATTTGTAATGGTGAAGGTGAACTATGTCCACATGTTGTACAGTTATATGTTTCTTTAAACTTACATTTGTTGAAGGTTGAATCTACGTACTGACTGTGGCCAAACAAACTCAACTGTACATGTTTGATGAAAGTTTGTATATGTTACATTAACTCTTATTGTTATTTCTGTGTATAGAAGAAAGCTTAGGATAGTGCTTCAGTGTACACGGCAGAAAATGCTCTCTCTAAAGTATGGCGCGACGGGCTATACCGCATTATGGAATAAAACGTTATGTATTTCAGTCTTGATAATATTGAAACTTTGTCTGATCCCTATAACATTAATTTGATCCATATTACATTCATTTGAAGCCCAAAACAAATGCTTCACACAAATATTATTCTGACAATGATAACCCTAACCCACAAGGGAAGCTAGTACAATTTGAATCTACCAAGAAAGGAAGCCCTTGAAAAAATTCTTTGTAATGTGAATGAGCAGACAATGAGTGTGAAATACTCCTTCTGTCGCTCGTATGCCACCAGATTGATAGATCAGTGCTAATTACCTAATCTGCAAGTGAATGAATCCGGCTCACGGGCTCTGATAAATTATTCATCCCCTACGGTCCCCGCTAGAAATCTACCGGGTGTCTTTCAGTGACAGGTGGGGGGCGTAACTTTGGTCAGTTATTACTTCGTAACCATGAATGGGAAAGTAAAGCAGTATCATTTCCTCAAATACCCACCAAGTGCCCTATCGTTTGAATGTAAGGTTTGAAAATTCCAATAAAGAGATTGAATTTTAGACCGGTGCAATTCGTCTATAATGCTTTTAGTATGGGGTGGGTGGGAAGCGTAACTTTGGTCAGCTATTACTTCGTAACCATGAATGGGAAAGTAAAGCAGTATCATTTCCTCAAATACCCACCAAGTGCCCTATCGTTTGAATGTAAAGTTTGAAAATTCCAATAAAGAGATTGAATTTTAGACCGGTGCAATTCGTCTATAATGCTTTTAGTATGGGGTGGGGGGGGGGCGTAACTTTGGTCAGCTATTACTTCGTAACCATGAATGAGAAAGTAAAGCAGTATCATTTCCTCAAATACCCACCAAGTGCCCTATCGTTTGAATGTAAAGTTTGAAAATTCCGATAAAGAGATGGAATTTTAGAAGGGTGCAATTCGTCTATAATGCTTTAAGTATGGGGTGGGGGGGCGTAACTTTGGTCAGCTATTACTTCGTAACCATGAATGAGAAAGTAAAGCAGTATCATTTCCTCAAATACCCACCAAGTGCCCTATTGTTTGAATGTAAAGTTTGAAAATTCCGATAAAGAGATTGAATTTTAGACCGGTGCAATTCGTCTATAATGCTTTAAGTATGGGGTGGGTGGGAAGCGTAACTTTGGTCAGCTATTACTTCGTAACCATGAATGAGAAAGTAAAGCAGTATCATTTCCTCAAATACCCACCAAGTACCCTATCGTTTGAATGTAAAGTTTGAAAATTCCAATAAAGAGATTGAATTTTAGACCGGTGCAATTCGTCTATAATGCTTTAAGTATGGGGTGGGTGGGAAGCGTAACTTTGGTCAGCTATTACTTCGTAACCATGAATGAGAAAGTAAAGCAGTATCTTTTCCTCAAATACCCACCAAGTGCCCTATCGTTTGAATGTAAAGTTTGAAAATTCCAATAAAGAGATTGAATTTTAGACCGGTGCAATTCGTCTATAATGCTTTAAGAATAGGGTGGGTGAGAAGCGTAACTTTGGTCAGCTATTACTTCGTAACCATGAATGAGAAAGTAAAGCAGTATCATTTCCTGAAATACCCACCAAGTGCCCTATCGTTTGAATGTAAAGTTTGAAAATTCCAATAAAGAGATTGAATTTTAGACCGGTGCAATTCGTCTATAATGATTTAAGTATGGGGTGGGTGGGAAGCGTAACTTTGGTCAGCTATTACTTCGTAACCATGAATGAGAAAGTAAAGCAGTATCATTTCCTCAAATACCCACCAAGTGCCCTATCGTTTGAATGTAAAGTTTGAAAATTCCAATAAAGAGATTGAATTTTAGACCGGTGCAATTCGTCTATAATGCTTTAAGTATGGGGTGGGTGGGGGCCGTAACTTTGGTCAGCTATTACTTCGTAACCATGAATGAGAAAGTAAAGCAGTATCATTTCCTCAAATACCCACCAAGTGCCCTATCGTTTGAATGTAAAGTTTGAAAATTCCAATAAAGAGATTGAATTTTAGACCGGTGCAATTCGTCTATAATGCTTTTAGTATGGGGTGGGTGGGGGGCGTAACTTTGGTCAGCTATTACTTCGTAACCATGAATGAGAAAGTAAAGCAGTATCATTTCCTCAAATACCCACCAAGTGCCCTATCGTTTGAATGTAAAGTTTGAAAATTCCAATAAAGAGATTGAATTTTAGACCGGTGCAATTCGTCTATAATGCTTTAAGAATAGGGTGGGAGGGGGGGGGGCGTAACTTTGGTCAGCTATTACTTCGTCACCATGAATGAGAAAGTAAAGCAGTATCATTTCCTCAAATACCCACCAAGTGCCCTATCGTTTGAATGTAAAGTTTGAAAATTCCAATAAAGAGATTGAATTTTAGACCGGTGCAATTCGTCTATAATGCTTTAAGTATGGGGTGGGTGAGAAGCGTAACTTTGGTCAGCTATTACTTCGTAACCATGAATGAGAAAGTAAAGCAGTATCATTTCCTGAAATACCCACCAAGTGCCCTATCGTTTGAATGTAAAGTTTGAAAATTCCAATAAAGAGATTAAATTTTAGACCGGTGCAATTCGTCTATGATGCTTTAAGTATGGGGTGGGTGAGAAGCGTAACTTTGGTCAGCTATTACTTCATAACCATGAATGAGAAAGTAAAGCAGTATCATTTCCTCAAATACCCGCCAAGTGCCCTATCGTTTGAATGTAAAGTTTGAAAATTCCAATAAAGAGATTGAATTTTAGACCGGTGCAATTCGTCTATGATGCTTTAAGTATGGGGTGGGTGGGGGATCGTAACTTTGGTCAGCTATTACTTCATAACCATGAATGAGAAAGTAAAGCAGTATCATTTCCTCAAATACCCGCCAAGTGCCCTATCGTTTGAATGTAAAGTTTGAAAATTCCAATAAAGAGATTGAATTTTAGACCGGTGCAATTCGTCTATAATGCTTTAAGTATGGGGTGGGTGGGGGGCGTAACTTTGGTCAGCTATTACTTCGTAACCATGAATGAGAAAGTAAAGCAGTATCTTTTCCTCAAATACCCACCAAGTGCCCTATCGTTTGAATGTAAAGTTTGAAAATTCCAATAAAGAGATTGAATTTTAGACCGGTGCAATTCGTCTATAATGCTTTAAGAATAGGGTGGGTGAGAAGCGTAACTTTGGTCAGCTATTACTTCGTAACCATGAATGAGAAAGTAAAGCAGTATCATTTCCTGAAATACCCACCAAGTGCCCTATCGTTTGAATGTAAAGTTTGAAAATTCCAATAAAGAGATTGAATTTTAGACCGGTGCAATTCGTTTATAATGCTTTAAGTATGGGGTGGGTGGGAAGCGTAACTTTGGTCAGCTATTACTTCGTAACCATGAATGAAAACATAAAGCAGTATCATTTCCTGAAATACCCACCAAGTGCCCTATCGTTTGAATGTAAAGTTTGAAAATTCCAATAAAGAGATTGAATTTTAGACCGGTGCAATTCGTCTATAATGCTTTAAGTATGGGGTGGGTGAGAAGCGTAACTTTGGTCAGCTATTACTTCGTAACCATGAATGAGAAAGTAAAGCAGTATCATTTCATCAAATACCCACCAAGTGCCCTATCGTTTGAATGTAAAGTTTGAAAATTCCAATAAAGAGATTGAATTTTAGACCGGTGCAATTCGTCTATAATGCTTTAAGTATGGGGTGGGTGGGGGCCGTAACTTTGGTCAGCTATTACTTCGTAACCATGAATGAGAAAGTAAAGCAGTATCATTTCCTCAAATACCCACCTAGTGCCCTATCGTTTGAATGTAAAGTTTGAAAATTCCAATAAAGAGATTGAATTTTAGACCGGTGCAATTCGTCTATAATGCTTTAAGTATGGGGTGGGTGGGAAGCGTAACTTTGGTCAGCTATAACTTCGTAACCATGAATGAGAAAGGAAAGCAGTATCATTTCCTCAAATACCCACCAAGTGCCCTATCGTTTGAATGTAAAGTTTGAAAATTCCGATAAAGAGATTGAATTTTAGTAGGGTGCAATTCGTCTATAATGCTTTAGGTATGGGGTGGGGGGCGTAACTTTGGTCAGCTATTACTTCGTAACCATGAATGAGAAAGTAAAGCAGTATCATTTCCTCAAATACCCACCAAGTACCCTATCGTTTGAATGTAAAGTTTGAAAATTCCGATAAAGAGATTGAATTTTAGACCGGTGCAATTCGTCTATAATGCTTTAAGTATGGGGTGGGTGAGAAGCGTAACTTTGGTCAGCTATTACTTCATAACCATGAATGAGAAAGTAAAGCAGTATCATTTCCTCAAATATACGCCAAGTGCCCTATCGTTTGAATGTAAAGTTTGAAAATTCCAATAAAGAGATTGAATTTTAGACCGGTGCAATTCGTCTATAATGCTTTAAGTATGGGGTGGGTGGGGGGCGTAACTTTGGTCAGCTATTACTTCGTAACCATGAATGAGAAAGTAAAGCAGTATCATTTCCTCAAATACCCACCAAGTGCCCTATCGTTTGAATGTAAAGTTTGAAAATTCCAATAAAGAGATTGAATTTTAGACCGGTGCAATTCGTCTATAATGCTTTAGGTATGGGGTGGGTGAGAAGCGTAACTTTGGTCAGCTATTACTTCGTAACCATGAATGAGAAAGTAAAGCAGTATCATTTCCTCAAATACCCACCAAGTGCCCTATCGTTTGAATGTAAAGTTTGAAAATTCCGATAAAGAGATGGAATTTTAGAAGGGTGCAATTCGTCTATAATGCTTTAGTTATGGGGTGGGGGGCGTAACTTTGGTCAGCTATTACTTCGTAACCATGAATGAGAAAGTAAAGCAGTATCATTTCCTCAAGTACCCACCAAGTGCCCTATCGTTTGAATGTAAAGTTTGAAAATTCCAATAAAGAGATTGAATTTTAGACCGGTGCAATTCGTCTATAATGCTTTAAGTATGGGGTGGGTGGGGGGCGTAACTTTGGTCAGCTATTACTTCATAACCATGAATGAGAAAGTAAAGCAGTATCATTTCCTCAAATACCCACCAAGTGTTTGAATGTAAAGTTTGAAAATTTCACTTAAGAGATTGAATTTTAGACCGGTGCAATTCGTCTATAATGCTTTAAGTATGGGGTGGATGGGGGGCGTAACTTAACTGTGGTCAGCTATTACTTCGTAACCATGAATGAGAAAGTAAAGCAGTATCACTTCCTCAAATACCCGCCAAGTGCCCTATCGTTTGAATGTAAAGTTTGAAAATTCCAATAAAGAGATTGAATTTTAGACCGGTGCAATTCGTCTATAATGCTTTAAGTATTGGGTGGGTGGGGAAGCACCCCCCCCCCCCAACACACACACACATACGCACACATACCCACACCCACCCACACACATACATCTTCCAAATCTGAAACAGTTTCTTTTTTCTTCATTCATCCCTAATTGGTTGCAAGGGCTGTCCCTGGTGAAGCTCAACTAGTAGCAGCCTCACAGTTGAGCTCCTGGTTCTACTTAGGTGACTGGGAGACCCTGGCTCAATCCTGGGAAGGGCATCTCGGTTGGGGCTGCACATATTTTGGAAGGGAGGAGGTCACGCGGCCCCGATCATGTAGAAAGGAATGGCTAGCACCCCCTCCCTGTACAAACATACCCCGCTACTTAAACAGTAAAGAAACTTGCTGCCCTATGTGCCACTAGGCGCTTCAAGGTGAACAACAGAAACAACTTCTTGGTTGCAGGTATTCTTAATGCCTTCAGAGGAGCAGCCGGGGCGTTAGGATTTATTGTGACCGGTCAGCTTTTGAAGATTTTCATCGATTTCAACAAAGCTGGGAATATTCCGTAAGTACATGCATTTGATAAATTATTTGTTATCAGACCATGGCTATCAGAGCTGTAGCTCAAGCGTGCGAGGCGTTTTCAAAACTCATCGTTAAGTTTTTGTGTATACTTCTAGTATTCTCCCCTGTAAGCAATGCACACTTAATTTACTTACTTTACTTTGGTCGAGCCCCAAAAGCTTTCTCCACTCCACCCTTTCTTCACTGATTGCGGCTGCAGGATGTTTCTACTACAGCAGCAGATAACAGTGGACTACTACTACTACCCAATCTTCCATCAGGGACTGGATTTCCTTCACTTCAGTAGGGTTAATATCAGCTCTTAGCGTATCGATGAAGGTGCCTTTTGGTCTTCCACGGCTTCTTTTCCTTTTTGTGGGTTCCCGTAACACTAGTCTGGAGGCTATGACATCCGGATGTCTGATGCAATGAGCAGCTAATTTCAATCTTCTTGCTTTTATTTTCCCTGAAACAGCTGCTTGTTGGTAAGTATGCACACTTGTAAGCAATTATTTGAGAGAGTCAGGATATCTCTAGATCAGTCTGAAAACTCTTGAACATCGGCACGCTTTATACACACGTTTTCGGTCGACAAGCGGGCAGAGTTGACTCCAAATCTACTTAGCGAAGTCGACTCAGCACTTCGGGGTACTCAAGTAGCGTTTCCCCGAGTCGCTCAGCTGTGGGGGCTAGTTGCGTTTCTCGTGTGTGTAAATCCGCGGAGTCGACTTGGAATGAACTCGCACCATTTTCTGTTAACATGTTGTGTATGTTAGTCAACTACTGTTGCGTCCACGGTATCTGGGACATGGCGGAAGGTCATGGTAGATCCTGACTACTGTAGAAACTCAGTGTCTGGTCAATCAATAGGACGACAGAGATTCAAAACTCATCTGGAGTCGGGGGGAAACCAGAAAGTCATATTTTCCACCTTATGCAGTCAGCTTTTAGTGCTGTATTTCAAACAACTAAGATACCATAATGAGGAACCACAGCATACACGTGAAGGTAACTAGTTATATGTATGTTGATAACACAGCGATGTTTTGTCAAAGTTTGCAAACCATAAAACTTGTTTTATATATAGCCTAGTATAGAGGCGTACACCGTGGGCGTTCCAAGTCACTTCGCCGTCCCGTGTGTAAACAGAACGCTCAAGATCGAGTCAACTCCGCTGGCTGAGTTGACTCGGAGTCGACTCAAAAACGCCTGTGTAAAGCGGGCTTACGATTCACTGAAATTAATGAATGAATGAAGACCTTTATTGTACATTCGTGCCCCGATGGGCTAAATACAGGTCGTTTAACATAAACCTAACTAACATGTAAGTGACATACACAGTGAAATAAATACAGTACATAGTTAAACATAACGTTACATGGTAGACGAAAGTGATAAGCTAAGCTAATCCAGTAGAGTCAACTTCTTCTCGCTTCTTTGCACATGTGTAGATATATGAACAGATCATGTTTCTTGTACAAGGGTTGTCTAGACGCAACAAAAATATGAATTTATCCGTTGCGTTTAAATATTCAAAGTATGGGAACTTCTCATTTATACGTTTGAAAAGAACATTTCTTTCTATATCGTAAAGATTACAATCTAAAATGAAGTGTCGCTCATCTTCTATTTGATTTAACTTACAATATTGGCAAAGCCTATTTTCTAGAAGCGTGCGGTTGTGCCTTCCTGTTTAATTAATGCAAATAGCTAAGTCGGCCTCCATGTTGGTGTCCCTATGATGTCATGTTCCATGTCCAGTCCTTCGGACGGGGGAGACGATGCCCGCTGGCTGGGTGCCTGGTGGCTCGGCTTCCTTCCACTTGCTGTAGCCGCAATTTTGACTGCTCCGTGGCTACTCGGATTGCCTGGGAAAATACCAGGTAAGGCGCTGAAAACAAATTGAGAAAATGCCCAACATGGCTAGGAAAATAGTTTGGAATCAATTATTTAAAAAAAAACGTCAGTCAGCAATGATCAGAATTGAACTGTAATTTCCAATGTGTAGGTCATTTCTGGGGCTTCCTATGCCACGAAATCTGCTGTGATATTAGTTAATGAATGAATGAACTTTATTGCTCAACAATCGTACATGGTACAATGTATGGCATCAAATCAACAATACTATAAGGCTAATCTATCCTACAATTCTACTAATATTATCGAAACCAGTACATGTATATGGGTTACAATATATAGTCATGTATGGGTAATTCTGTCTCGCTTTTGAAATGATTTATGGAGCAATTGACCAATGTAGATGGATATAGGAGTTGGACATGACAACAGTACATCGAAAGTATCGCTTTGGGTACTAGATAGGGAGAAGTCTGTCTTAGTAGTAATAGTCTGATATTAGTTGAGCTCTAAAGTTGACCCACACACCTCAGGTCGCAGCTGAATAGTCCATATATCCCACGCCCTTCTGAAAGACCCTCTTATGTTCCCTTTACACCCAGCCAAGGAGACTGCAGCCACAGATAAAGGGATCGAAACTGTGCCAGAGGAAGAAGAAAAAGCGAACGAGGCTAAGGGATTACAACGAGACCCCGAGAACTTCTTCAAGCAGCTCTGGGTCCTATTCACTAACCCGACATACATGTTCACGATTATATCGGGTACCGGTGTCAACATGTGCGTTACTGGTCTGCTGACGTTTGGCATCAAGTACGTTGAGAACCAATTCGCCATGTCGGCAGGCTCTGCTTCCATCGTCGGAGGTAGGGTAACGTTTTTCCCACCAGAAAAGCTTTACACTTGAACTTATTAAACAAAGAGACTTTCGGCACTTACCCAAATTTTCGACTGTGCGGCACCAAGTCTTGAAAGAATGTACAATCCACCGCTTTTGTGACTTTGTCACTTAATGCAGATAGAACACGTCACTTTATGCAGATAGAACACGTCACTTTATGCAGATAGAACACGTCACTTTATGCAGATAGAACACGTCACTTTATGCAGATAGAGCACGTCACTTTATGCAGATAGAACACGTCACTTTATGCAGATAGAACACGCCACTTTATGCAGATAGAACACGTCACTTTATGCAGATAGAGCACGTCACTTCATCAGCAGTGAATCAAAAGCTTACTGCGTCCCCCGTCTTTATTTGGTGATGGTTGTAACTTGTATGCAAGGAAAGCTTTTCAATGCCATATCAATGTTTTCTGTATGTTATGATACTCCATGAAATATTTGTGCGGTGGTATTCTAGTTCTGTTTCTGTAGTTTTTGTTGATGTTGCAAAGTAATCTAGTGTCAAAGAAAGATAACAAAATATTAATATTCTAAGAATTACCTCCAAATCAAAAGAACTGACCTCTGTGTATCTTTCTGTGAGGCAAGTTTTTTTTTTACTTGTCTATACTTATTTCTTCCAGGTTTAAGCATAGTTCTTGCAAGTTTTTTTTACTTCAGTTTTTTTCTCCTATGTTTATTTCTTCAAGGTTTAAGCATAGTTCTTGCAAGTTTTTTTGACTTCAGTTTTTCTCCTATATTTATTTTTTCAAGGTTTAAGCATAGTTCTTGCAAGTTTTTTTTTAGTTCAGTTTTTTTCTCCTATATTTATTTCTTCAAGGTTTAAGCATAGTTCTTGCAAGTTTTTTTTACTTCAGTTTTTTTCTCCTATACAGTATTTATTTCTTCAAGGTCTAAGCATAGTTCTTGCAAGTTTTTTTTTTACTTCAGTTTTTTCTCCTATATTTATATCTTCAAAGTTTAAGCATAGTTCTTGCAAGTTTTTTTGACTTCAGTTTTTTTCCTCCTATATTCATTTCTTCAAGGTTTAAGCATAGTTCTTTCCGCGATGCTTGGGTCAGTCCTTGGAGGTCTCATCATGAAGAAGTACAAGATGGGAGTGACGGGGTCTCTGAAGCTCGTCTCGATTGCAACCGCCTCTTTGTTCGTCCTGCCGTTCGTCTTCCTTGTTCGCTGTCCAAACGCCACCATGGCAGGTGTCACGGTTCCGTACGGAAACGGGTAAGGAATTCCAGTTTTGGACGACAGGATTAAACGAGGGCGGTTCAATAAAAAATTGACATGACCCACTTCTATGTCATAGTAGGAGGAACAGTGTAGAAACTGAGAATGTGACATTATGGGCGCGGTCATTTTGTTTGCAGCGGTCAGGTATTTTACCTGTGCGCCGCACGTCAGTTGGCGAAAAGTCGCAACGTTGACAAAATTTCCTGGCGCGATTTGGCGCAGTCTATTGAGATACCCGCTTTATCAGGAGTTCATAATGAAAATAAGCATGTAGGTATGCGTATCTTCACACACGGGCTGTTTCAGCATCCTGCATTGACAAATCTTTATTGAACATGCCACGTAGGCATTTTACATTTCCTTATACATCTAGCTTGGTTCAAAATATACGAGCAAATATGAGCTTTTGAGTTTTATCATAGATCTAGTATGACATATATTCAAGTTGCCAAATATTGCACAAACGGCCAACATACATCTCTGGATAGTAGGTATGGCAATAAGACGATTGTTTTTTCGTGGTAGGTCGATGCCCCGCACCCCTATCGTCGGTACAGATGAGCTAGTGTCCCCCTGTAACCAGGCCTGCCCCTGCCCGCCCTCATACAACCCCGTGTGTGGAGAGAACGGCGTGGAGTACTTCTCGCCATGTCTCGCGGGATGTCAGAATGTCTCACAGGAAGACGTAAGTGTGTAATAGTGGACGCAATCTGTTAAAAGAATCTATCCAGTTGCTTGAGTAAGTTTTGTACTGTGTATGGGATATGAGTACTAGTATATGTCCTTTTGATAAGATATATATATGGCTTATATGGTGATACCGGACTACTACTTGGGTACTACTACTTCTGAAGTATTCTTCACAAGAAATCAAAGATCTCATACCTCAATGAATAACGAGTAATCATCATCATATTTCATTCTTTTATTATAATCATATTTCATATCCTTATCATGCGCTATCCATATCCATGCTCAACAAGTCCCAAGCCACAAGCTTTCTCTATGGACTATACCACAGGAAGGGGGTGTCAACCTGGGATTAAGTCGAAACCTCAATAACTACCCAAATATCAAAACTCATACAGCTTTATAATTCATCAAAAGGATCCTGAGTTATAGGTACGAACACAAACACAAGGAAAAACAGTACCCGCGTCGGAGGTGAACCTCCTTCCCGGAGGTAATACAATGCATGTAGATGTATGCCCAGTTCTGTAAGATGTTTTAAATGCCATGTTTTAGACTTTTATTTCTTCAACACCCAAAATGCAGCAATACACATCTTGTTCCTGTCATGTTGGGAACCACACGATCGGTGAAACGTTTTCGGCGACCTCAGGGCGATGCTCCAATGGCTGCACCCTGCTCCCGCTGGCGATGTCTCTCCTTTCCCTCTTCTCACTCGGCATCGGCATGGATAACGCGCCAAGACTGGTCATCATGCTGAGGTGAGGCATCTAGTTATCCTCCGCTTATGACATCAAAGAGGAGCGCTACTCCAAAAGCAAATGTTATTCCCTAAAAGACCACATCCTTACGAATACAAGATCAAAACAAAATTTTGTAAAAAGGAAGAAATAGATCCTTAGTTCAGTAGCTGTGGCTCCCCATGGATATCCTTCATAGTATTCATCTGTGTTCCAATGGGATATTTGCTGACGATCCAGCTGCCAATATCTGAATTTTTCATTAAGAACAGAAAAATAGTATCTGATGAAACCAGCAAGTATCAATACGATTGTTATGAATGTATTAGATTCATAGTAGTTACTTTAAGATCTCGTTGCAACTAACGACAACAATGTGGTCATAGGTATAGTCTAACCTCATTGCCAAGTATTGTTTTGGTGTATCTGTGTGTGCCTACAGTATGTGTGTGTGTGTGTGTGTGTGTGTGTGTGTGTGTGTGTGTGTGTGTGTGTGACGGTATCTCTGACCCACTCGCAAAGCATCATTGGTAAACGGGTGAAGTCTGCCATCTCTGATTACTAGTTATCGTGATGCTCCATGATGTTCCATGTAAATGCTGATGCTTTGTTTTCTGCGACATTTCCCAGCTGTGTGAAGCAGAACCAGCGATCATTTGCTCTCGGCATCGACTCTGTCGTTCGTGTTCTCCTCGGTAGGTGTCCTCTCTGCTGACCCAGACATAGAGTATACTTTACTCTTAGCTTTGAAAGTTCATCTGTGTTGGTAGAAATCATCCTGACGCAAAATTGAACGGTAATTCTAAACACAAGAATTGGACTTGCCAGATTTTCGACTGATCAAATCCAGTTTTTGTCAAGGAATGAGCAATCCACCGCTTCTGTGACGTCGCATGGGACTGGATGAGCAGTGGATCATAAGTTGCAGAAAGTTATCTTTTTACAAAAGGAATAAAAAAAGTCATTCATATCAGGGCGTTACAACTATACCTTTAACAGTGACATCCCTGACAATTTGGATAAGTCCAATTTTTTAGTTGGAAATTGCAGTTAAACAATGCTTTAGTATACTTTACTCCGTTCCTCCGAGAACTGTTCTAAAAGAGTTCACCGGACCTACTTAAAGTTACTGTAGGAGGCTGACATACTACACAACATATATCTCTATAGGTCACAGTAGTATTTTTAGTTCTGATGAGTTTCTCTTTTGCGGCTGCTTAGGTGGAATGAGGTGTGTTATTTGACCAGGTGAATTCTGAGCAGGCAGTCATCAGGTCCTGGGCACGCTTTTTGTAGTGTCACGCTTCGTTCTTCGTCGTATAAGGGAAATTACACACACCATTGACTTTAACCACCAAATAACTGTGCCAAGTTTCGTTTCTCTTAACTTATGGGAAATTAGTTCGTAAAAACTATCATGAACACACCGTGTACTCAAGACCCTGGTTTGGATTCAACTTACGACTCACTCCGTTCTAGACGCTGCAGAAGAGAATTTTTTTAATGCGCAATTTCAGCCTTCCACAATACCAGGAAGTGAATAAGGGGAACTTTTTTGTTGAACCACTCTCGTATCATGTTCAACGCATATTGATTTATGATAGAATCAGAGAAGGGGCGTTGTATATAGTTTCAGAGTTTTGAAAATACAAATGTATTGATTTATCTATATGAAAATAAGAAATATCTATGAATTACGCATTACGTCACGCGTACGCATTTACCTGCTTTGACATATTTTTCTTTAAAGATATTTGAAATTGATTAATAGAGACAGCTTTTTCACACACCCGATGTAGGATCTGTTCCGGCCCCGCTTGTCTATGGAGCGCTGGTGGACCACGCGTGTCTTCTGTGGGACGAGAACTGTGACAAACGAGGGGCGTGTCTTCTGTACGACAACGCCTTACTCAGCACTTACATGGCCATCCTTAAGACGGTTCTAGCCTCTTGGTCCCTCTCATGTGCTTGTCTTGCCATGTTTTTCTGGAATCGCAAGAAAGCAGACAATATCTGGAACCGAAAGAGTACATACAACGTTAAAAAAGAGTTCGAAAGAAATGAAAAAGAAATGTAATATCAACTCTCAAAATTTCACGACATATGCATGATTGACGAATGTGACCGTATTTAAACTAAGCATCATAGTTATAGTCTTAACTATCCCAACTAACCTGTAATGGTAACAAGTTGAATGATATTATTAACCTATCCTGGTGTTGCTTATCTATAAAAGTTTATTTGTAATGGTAAATGTACTTCGTATCTATTAGGAACAAGAGTCTGAAGACCCAAAATCTCCAAGAAATTTGGTTTTATATATGATGTGTTTTATTATGGAGGTATAGATTTTCCTCATTACCAGCTGTTGGGACCTGGGGAATTCTTGTCCTAGATTTGAGACTAACAGATGTGACAGGTGTGACCTCCAACCACATGCCTAGAATGGAGGTGTAGATATTCCTCATTACTTATGCAAATTCAGTCCGAATTTGCATAATTTGCACTTCAGTTTGTACATCTCTTTCCAACCTACCTGCATACCAAATAACATGAAAATCTGTTGTTCCTTTCTTCAGTTATTATCCTTAGAAGATTATTACAAATACACCATTGCAGTTCCAGTGACACATACCAGGGGGGCCAAAATCGACCTTGACCTTTCTCCTCCCAACAACTACCCACATACCAAATACCATTACAATCCATCTACACGTTCTTCAGTTATGCTGACTTTAAGCATACGGTGACACAAACATACACACACGCAAACACACACGCAAACGCACGCAAAACAATATCCCCATGAACAAGTCTTTTTTTCATGGAGATAATTAGTCAGATATAAAAGTAAGTAATTACGTTTCATCTCAGTAGACCCTGTCCAGTACCGACGGGTAAACCAGGGGTGGATACCAGGCTATAATAGGGATGGAAACCAGGCTAGACTCATTTCACTGTGGAAGAAGTAAAGGCTATGGCTCAGCGTGCACAAGAACGATATTTAAAGGTTTGCGTAGCAAAACCTTTGTTGGGGCCGTTGGCATGTGTGGTGGTCGCCATCTTGATTTTGTGACGTCGCAGGGTAGCCATACCATTTCAGCGGGAGGGGTGTTTTTTGGGGTCGCTAGCATTCTCTCTATTTTTAACAAATCGGCACACAACTATCACACATTCAACTCAAATAAAAAGAAAATTCAATACCAATTCATATCTATAAAAAGACCCCGTAATCGCTAAACTAACATAGCAAACCTGAAGTATATGTAGCACAAATACTTATCTCTAGTTGTTATGCTCAATCCACCCAAGCAATTGTCAACAGAACAAGTTTGGCTTTCTCATGTTAACGAAAGTTATGGTTACCCAACATATCATTTCAGCTACTGCATTGCTGTATTACAAAGTGTCATATCATTTGAATAGATGGGAACAATGAATAAATAAATAAATAGATAGGGTGTGTGTTTTGGTTGAGTCCATCTTTGTATTGGGGTGATTTCGGAATACCCCATTCTTGGGCAGACATAATTTGAAGGGGGCGAACTGATTAAGATACAGAAAAATATAATCATAAGAGTTCAGCCAAGGTACAATCGGCGTTAGATAACTAACGGAAAAGGCATCGATTGGAAGATGGTTTGGGAGCCAAAAAAAAAAAAAAAGAAAAATCACGTTTGTATCAAAAAATGAAAGAAATTAAGTTATTGAATGAATGAATGAATGATGAATAATGAATGAAAAAAGAAACAACAAAAACATTATGTACATATGAGGAAAGTCACTGAGTAGTCATTTATATTTATTTCAACAACTCGGATACTGAATCACACACACACGCACGCACACACACACACACGTGACGTAAATCAACTATTTACGTCCTTGGCTAAATCATAAATGTAGCACCATACCTTACAGCTAAACATCAACCAAAACCTTTCAAATGTCGGCGATCCCTTTCCTCGTCTTTTTCGCAGAAAATAGAGTGCGTTGTTTTGAGATCAAAGGCACGTGTTTTGCGAATAGTGTCCAGTGTTTACAAATGACTCATACATGATAACAATGGTCATGCTGGTAAACCAACAGATCATCATGATGTCTTCAAAGTAGGAAGAAAACCTGACAGAGAACATTCAAGATTCCTCAAGGCACGCCAAGATGTTCACAATGGTTAACTTTAATATCAAGGCTGAACTTCGATACATTTCCTGCATATTCACATAAGAAATGCTCCATATAGATGGATTGTTTTTCAAAAGAATCCATAAAGATGGAGTCGATTAAGACCAACGCAGTTCAAAGTCAGACCAACAATCCTCAGATAACCTATGACTATGTACATTCATAGTGTCTATACCTCCCGACTAACATTGTAGTTCTTCTTCTTTCGGTTAAGGCAGCCGCCTTCAACGTGGCGAAGATTTTGCTGCCTTTGATCTCAGTGACATAACAGTTATATACGATATAATGGATATGTATCAAATTCTATTTCTTGTGTCATTGTTTTTGTCGTGGTTTTCTTTGTTCCGCTTGACACTTTGTTGTGTTGCTTTTTAATCTTGTTAACGGGGACTATGTAAATAGAATTCTAGATTCTATAGAAAACCGATCTTAGCTTGATTACTAGTAATTTCCCACCCGATGAAGCGTTTATTGTCACTGTGTGAATTGAAAGTTTTTGTCCCCGACAATGTTATTGTTTTTGTTTGCCACAACAAAGAATCAAATTGGTTAAAGGTGCACAATCACTTTTAAAAACGAAATCTGTCTTCAGTACAACGTGTGTATCTACGCACATACCACCTGCCGATTGCCAGCAGCAATGCATATTGCGGCCATTTGTGTGGCACCCCTGAACAATGTGATTTCAAATATATGTCCAAATATATTTCTGGGAAGGTCCAATGGGCCATGACCTTCGCGAAAGATTCTACTCGACTGAATAAACCTGTTTACAAGTAACAAAAGAACTCCCCACCGAACCGAGTACTTCAATATAACGCGAACCAATCATAGTGTGAGCCACGGGCCTCATTGATATGCAGGCAGTGATTCATCAATATGAATAAGGCCGCGGTCCAGCTGTCTCTTGTGGCAGACTTTTCTGTTGTTTGGTGAGTCAAGAGGAAAGCAAGATGACCGTCGTGAGATCTCCACCGAAAGCAAAACGCTCCGCTTTCGCAGGTATACTTTAAACCAAGCGTTACTTTCTTCTTATTGTCTAAGATGTAACGTTACATGTGTATATAAGTAATATATGTACCATATATGTGTAACATAGCTCAACTTGCCATAAGATACAGTTTAAGTAACAGTTTGAAATTGCACATGCGTTGTTATAAGAGTGGTGGGGCAAGTTGGATGAAATCAGTCTTGCATGGACAACGGTCATAACCTCCTTGGTCATAACCACAGCAAACATGCATGAGTGAAATTTAAAGTTGCTCAGTTTCCATAAAGACATTCGCCATTATGTACCCTGTGTGGAACAATTTCATCACCGGCATTGATTGACGTATTGAGTGACTCATTATTCATGTTCATGATTATGTCAACAGGGGTCAAAGGTCCCGCATCTGTTGTATACGTAGCATTTCGCCATACATAATTATAGTTCTACGGGGCTATAACACATAGTCTCTGTAACCAGATGTAACACGTCCTGTCTCGTCGTGGACTGTTCTTCTACCTCTTGGTAGGGTTCCAATGAATAACACCACTCCAGTATGCACTTTCTGATGGTTTATTCCTAAGCTGGACAGACGCTCTCTTAGTCTGCCAGGTAGTCTCTTGAGGTCTTACTCTTAGGCATGCGTGTTAGTCTATATGTTCCACGCAAGCTCCACCAAGCAAAACAGAGGCAACGGAAGTACTACAATAGAGGAGCTAGAGACATGCCACCTCTAAACGTTGGAGATACAGTTCGATGTGAACCCAACACGCACAGAACAAACCAGTGGAAACGCGGAAAAGTTGTAGCAGATCTTGGCGGAAGATCATACGAAGTGGAGACAGAAGATGGTGGAAAATATCGTCGTAACAGAAGACACCTACGACAATCAAAAGAAACACCAACAGTTGCAGACGACATGGAGATTGAGAACCACACTCCGGCTGAAACAACAATGGCAACGACACCAGCAGCAGAGCCGACTGTAGAAGGTGCAGTTGAACAGCAAACAACAACGCGATCCGGTCGAACAGTGAGACCACCAGCCCACCTGAAAGATTACGTACGCGAATAGATTTGCATGAAGCATAATACTAACTCGAGGACAGTACTAACCAATTGATTAACTAACTCAGAGAGAACTGCAAGGAAAACACAAGGACTCTAAAGCACACAAAGAGTGCCAAAGAACTCTAAGGCCAAAGATATGGATAACACTGTATAAGATCTGACATTAAGAGTTGAGAAATGTATAATCTGAGAACTTAACTAAAGAAAAGGGGATGTAACCAGATGTAACATGTGTGCTAGTTTAGCAACATTAACATATAGACTAACACGCATGCCTAAGAGTAAGACCTCAAGAGACTACCTGGCAGACTAAGAGAGCGTCTGTCCAGCTTAGGAATAAACCATCAGAAAGTGCATACTGGAGTGGTGTTATTCATTGGAACCCTACCAAGAGGTAGAAGAACAGTCCACGACGAGACAGGACGTGTTACAGTCTCCAGGGACACAAACTATGACTGTGAACGCAACACCCACGGTCTATGGATGGGAATATCTTTCGTCAACAAATCCTCGGACCATACCTACCGGTTATACTGAAGCACTCCCGGTGACACCCATTCAAAACAACAAAGAATTGCCCCCCAGAAATTGTTTTCTCCCCCGAGAATTTTGATCAAAATTGTATTTTTGAACCGTAAGGATTTACGGAAAACGGTGAGTAGGCTCTGACCAGACATCCACGACAGTTAAACTTGAGGATCAATTTTGTGTTTCGACTATATGCGATTTTTAAACGGCAATCAGATAGACGCAAGCTAAACAGGAGGGTAAGACCCCATAGGGTCTCCTATAATTTACCAGATGACAGAAATATGCCAACTTCGTCATCAGAACCAGATCTTACCATCAAATCAACCGATTACAAACTGAAATGTGTTCATAACATGGTCATCGTGAACTGAAGAAAAGGTGGAAAATGTGTATAATTTCCCGACCAATGTACTAGTAGGCAGGGTTAGTTTGGCTCAGCCTGCATTGTTTACTGACAGCACATAAAACGTTAGAGTGTAAAATGAGGACAGATATTCACGTTCTCTTCACAAACAGTTGTCTGCATTTCTTCTACAACAACCCACATGAGTTGCAACCTAGCCGACTTGGACGATAATCTCGCACGAATCTATGATTGCGTGGATATTGGTCAGTATGTGGGGCCCCTTTTGGGGGGTACACTGACACCCCACGTCTGCATCAAATAACCCATTGTGTGCCCCACATCCCTCCCTTGACGAACCAGTTCACCTTACGCATTGGACATGCTCATTGGTATTTTACAGCTACCGAGTTAGCAAGATTTTTTTACAATAGCTATTTTTGGAACAAATCTATTGATATGTAGTGGGTTCTGCAAAATACAATGTTGCGGGCATTTTGAAATTAAATCATTTTTACTCAGCCGATCGAATAAACTCTCACCCAACCAGCTCTTTTGTTTGATACACCGACTTTGTTATTACTGTTTGTAAGACAATATGAGAATTCATAATCATCTAACCCAACGGATCGAAAAAGATAATTGTCTTGGCATATAAGACTCCCAGTCGAAATGCTGATCATGACTTGAAGGGAAAACCAGGGTTGCACCCAAACATGTGCACAGTGAACAAGGGCGTTTAAGAACAAGGGAGCAACCGTTACTGCTTACATTAGTGCAGTCACGCATACGACCGGCACAGGGTGCCTAAAACAGACAAATCAGTACTATGGTACCACGTAACTGTCATATTAGAGGTAGTAGGGTTACGGCAAGGGCACAACAAAGGCGTCTTGTGGCTGGTAAACTCGTACATCGAACCCACCCAATGTGGTCATGAATGGATCTCCCCGCAGCTTTGTGCGTTGTGCTGAATTTAGCTCTTTGGCATCCACGAAAAAACAAGGGTATAACACGATTTGTACTCTTTCTGCTATCCCAACATGTACCAATCCGATACTTGAAGCAAAAACTTGATTTTTTCCACATCTTGCCGATTTCGACACACGACGACGATTTTGGACTTTATGTACACACCACATTACGGCACGGATTGGTAACATGCGCGTAAGAAAGTAGTTCTGCCAGAAAACACAAATCCACCGACTAAGCACCGAAATTTTGCTCAGAAAATTTTAAAATGACACAAGGTTAAAATTTATGCGCTGACCTTTGTAAGTTTACCACTGGAAAGTTATGTAAACAGTAACTATGAGCGGAACGGGTCTTCGAGAGTATCCCTCCGCCTACAGACTATTCAGATGTGGAGAGTCGCCCGGCGGATGTGGCACGCTCGAACAAAGTTGAAAATTTTATTGTCTCTTCGGCTATTTCCGGACATTTTTCTCGGGCAGGAAAGGCCGACATTCGCGTTATACCGTCAAGTGGAGCCACCATGGTCGGTAGAAACGTTGATATATTGAGTCCGCGGACACGGGGGGATGCCCCGTCGGGGGCCAGCAATGGGCACGTATCGGACGACAGTAGCAGTGACGAGGAGCATGGTAAAACCACCCGTTCTGCACCCCTCACATCTTCTTGTCTTTGTCTCACCACTTTTGAAGAAGAAAAAAAGTGTTAACCAATGTCTTGTTTTCTGTTCACAGAGGCTGGCATGCGGGTTGGACATGATTTCCAAGCATCAATTCCCGAATGGAAACCTGGTATTGTGTTTTTTCTTCTATTATTCTTGTGTAAATGTGACCTTTTATGACTTTAGGGAATAGAAGTTTAGGTTCAAGGTCATTTTGTGGGGAGATAAAACAGAGTTATCTGAGTATCATTCTCCAAAGGCGGTCATTAGCGAGGAAACGTCGAACACTTCCACAGTCATAAAAATTGGCTTTCATAATGGCTTCATAAGGTAAAGAAGTGTGCACCTTTGGGGCCTTGCCCTCCACCTGCCTATGGAGGCTCATTTGCATATTTCCTTCTTTGTCAAAAACACTGAGATTAGCTCAAATAGAGTTGGCCTTGTATGTCTAAACTGCCTCTGCTAAATCCTTAGATACTATCTGATGATTTCCCCCCACTTAGACAACTGAATGTTGGTTGAGTCTATTATTCCGAGGTCCTTGATTTGATATGCTAACCCCATTTTAGGACATGGTCAGAGCCTCAGTGCCCTTTTGCACAAATGCATGTCAAAACACATGCTGGTTTAAAAAAGTGCAATATTCGCAATGATTTTCAGCTTCGTGGTAAGAGGTAATGGCAAATCCCTTGGTAATGCTGACTTGGCAATTCGCCAATGTGACGACATCTCTGTCCCAAAATTTTTACCGTCGCCAAGACGGTTATATTTTCTGTGCTGTTTATTAGTATGTGTTTGTGTCCACCATTACTTGAGAAGCCGTGGATGGATCTTTTTGATATTTAGTAGGTGGGTAGGGTTTGGGAAAACAACGGTCAAGTTCGATAACGGGCCTCCTAGCGGGTTTCTAAGGTAGTGCATCGGAACTTCCGTGTTTGATATCTGGTGTTCTCTACTTTCTATGGTCATGATTTTTGAGTGGTAGATACTAAGATAGCTCTTGTTTACCTATGTGGCTTTAAGATCATTTTGAAGTCTGAAAATAATTTTTTTTCAAATCCTTTCTTAAAGTACTTTTGTATTTTGTTTGGGACAGGGACATATGCCACAATAGATAAAAGTTCTTGCTCAAATGCCATTTCCTTTGCATATCTGAATTTTTCACCTGGTTTGGTGAAGGTACTGTAAATGCAGAAATGTTTGCGGTGGTTTTTTGTTCGCGATTTTCGCGGCGACCGTTTCACCGCGAACTTAAAGCCACCGCAATCACTTTTGTCTAATACTATAGCATTATGTAACTACAGCGCTGCCGCGAAAGTAAAACCACCGCGAACACTCCATTTTCGCCTTAACGAAATAAAAATCACGTGAACTTAAATGCATTAACAGTATTTGACCCCATTAGGGACGTGGGCACTAGATAATTTTTTTCATGGGGTTTCAATTTTGGCTAGCCAGTTTCAGTTTCAATTGTTACAATGTACAGTCGAAGTTGACTCTTTAAAGGAAATGGTCAGAAAATTTTTTTATTTAACATTATCGTGGCGAATATTCCCCAGAATCGATTACTCTCCTTGTTTACATTAGTCAGCCAGAAGTTTTGCCCTTGCCAAGATTTGAACTTTGCGCTGTAGCACTCTGTTTTCAACCGGAGGTGCCGCCATGGTATGGCCACGTCCGGGCATTTTTCAGCCAGGCGAACGCAATCATGACATATGAACGCAATCATGACATATGCACACTTCAAATGTCCATGTGTTCAAGATATTTCTGAAAAGCCCTCAATGTCACCATTTAAAAGAAACATAGTGGTCTATAGATAACCATCATAATTATATGAGTTGACTTGACTAGTTTTCTAGTGCAGGGTGCGAAATACCTGGTTGCACATTGCACAGTGCAACAATATTTCGGTTTGTGCAAGTTAATTCCAAACCCAGGTAGCGCAGTGTGCAACCTTATATTTTGAGCCAAAGATCTCAATCGGAGCCCTGGAAGCTCACAAAAACAGTGTCACTCTCATAACATTCGGTAAATCTTCAATTGAAATAAAGAAATCAACACTTTTTCGTTTTAAACCATCAAAAACCCTTCATAGATCGTGGAATTTGAGCTGAAAAAGACGAAAACACACTGCCCCCGGTTACACTGCCCTCGGTTAAACAAGATGTTGTTAGGTCAATAGGAACACAATACTACTAGTATCTAATTTATGTTTTGAAATATTAGTAGTATTGTACGCTACATACGAGCTTGATTTGAAGAAATCGGTGAATGTTGCTGGAGCAACCTGAAATTTGGATGTGCAACCTAGCCTTTGCCCTAGGTTGCAACATGGGCAACCTGGCTCAAAAAAGTATTTCGCACCCTGTAGTGGGCAAAATGATCCATACTTGAAGAAGGATCATGGTCAGGCTTCAGACAGCATGTTTAATATTTGGATTTGTGTGCTTCCAAGCATGAAAACAAGCTTGGTAACCATACCATCAGGGGCTCCTCAGTATCTCTACAGTGCTGGGAGGCCTGTCCCCCCAGGAAGATTAGTGCACACCAGGGAATTTTTTATGTGGTTGGTCTCAATTTCTGCTGGAAAGATAGGCTGTTAGAGAAAGACCATTGCTTTGTAGGACTTGAGTGGTAAAACTCCCCTGAGCAGAATGTGTACTAGGCTACCTGTGAACAGGTTAATAAATTTTACCTTGTAAAGATAACTTTGATGATTTTATGTAATTCATAATTGGACCACTCTAATTCAGTGTGAAGCATACTCTGTGGTGGTTGACTCTTGCAATGCATTAGGGGCATTTGTGAATACACCGTAATGTGTTAGGGGAGTGAAGGAGAATTCTTGCTTAATTAGTATTGATGTAGACTCCGGTGAGATAAGCTTCCTAAGGTTGAATATATACATTTTTTCCTTACAAAACAGGCTATTTGGTACGTACAGTATTTCTTAAATAAAAAGAATACGGTCATATCTCTCTAGCACTCGATTTCTTTGCCCTTGACTCAGCCTTGTTTAGATCAGGATGGATCTGATACTAGGCCAATTCAATTTGTTGTCTCTCGGATTAAAAAAGATAAAGTCGAACTGCAAGATCTACGAGGCTTCTTAAGTTGAATATTCTGTATGGCTATGGGATTGAAGATACAAAATGTGAGCGTAACTCTACTGACCATTCCTTGGTTGTTTTTTATGCACATCTTTTTGTTTTTGTCACTATTCATAAAATCAATGTTATGTAAAATTTGGAAATGTGACCCTGTCCCCTTAGGGCCCCTTCCGATTTCTTTTCTTAGTTATTATCTAGCCTCAACTTGATGAATTTACATAGAATGCACATGTAGTATAACTTGGCTCTTGGAAAGATGACATACTGCAATATTGATTGATGTAATTTGATTCTGATTAGTGTATGATAAACACATTATGTAAAGTGCCCTCTAAACTAATGTACCATAATTAAGTATAGGTTTCAAGTTTGGAAGCTTCAGGCAATTTTCTAGCAATGTCAGCCCTTAAAATCAATATATATCTGACTCAAAATGCCCTGACTGTACCTTTGTAGCTTATGAAATACTCTATCAAAATGCAGTCTTTTCTGTCTTGTTTCTTACAAACTGAACCTCCTGTATGTTTGTCACTTTATTTAGAAGGATTCAAATGACCCTGCCGGCTACTTTTCATTGACGTCATCAGGGAGGAGACTAGGGTAAAACGAATACTCAGTCAAATGTTGACCAAAGTGACATACAGTATTATTGTTACATGTGTGTCCTCCCTGTGATGTAAGAAGAAGTCTGAACTTGTTTATTTATTGCTGGAGGTTATACTATTTGTTGATGCCTTGCTATCTCCAAACAGATGTTTGGAAGGGAAGGTGGTAACGGTTTCTGGCAGTCAGATCTTGCCAACGTCTGCTTGGAGATTAGCTTCCTTGATCTCTTGACTCTTGTGACCTTTTGAACGGACATTACTGTATATTCAGTACAGTGAGTACACACAGCATGTAGCTTGTGTGGTATCTGGCATCTTGGATACCAGCTCCTTACTGGCAGGTCTTCAGCCACCTCAGTTTTAGCAGCAGAACCAGCGTACATCACCGGCAATCCGATCGTCTTTGTGTTCACACTTGTTTTTCGATCAGATTGGATTCCATCCTCCCAAACTACCTCCTGGAGGTAGATTGCAAATAATCCGATCCAGGGAAAACCAATCCAATTGGGAGCGTTCACACTGCAAAAATCAATCGCAATCATTTCTATCGCACTAAATGTTTAATCCGATTAATTTTTTTTTAGTGTGAACGGGGTCTTACCAAAGAAGGCACTAATTTGCATCATTTATATCTAATAATGTTCAAGTTTACTTGACTTTGACTTGTCTGCAAGAATGAAATGCCCATCAGTTACCACTACAGGATTGTACTTTTTACTTATCAATTATGCAAATTAGGTCATTTGCATAATTGGTATCAATTTTCCTCTCTATCTTATGATGCAAAAAACAAAACGGTTTGATTCGTTTTGGCTACAGTCCGACCTGAAATGGTTTACATTTTGGGTTCACGGTGCAAACTTGCACCCACGCTCAAAATAGTTTACATTGATTTGTATTTGAATTTATTGACAATGAAGACGATCGCGAGTCATTACACTGGATCAGCCTATAGGCAGCTCTCGCTGGTAACGGCTGACCCACAAAATACAAGCAAACACACAACTTATACACATAACCTGCAGTATCGATTTGCATAATGAAATCTATCCGGGTGAGTCTGTTGTGATCCCACACTGCCTTGTACTTGGTCTTCGATTGGAACTTAACTGCTGCTCTGTTAAAACTGCGCCTTCATGGCGGAGATTTCTTCATTCGCCCCTGGTTCAGATATACTAGTATGCCACCAAGTTTCCTCTGGATTGTCTGATTCCCCAGAATATAAATCAGGACTCCCGTGCTTTCTCAGCCGACCAGTTAGAAATTGAGTTGGTGATTTTACGATTCAAGCTCGATACTAGCTGCGAAAATCCGAACAACTTCATTTCTAATACTCCATCAGGAGGTCCCTCCGTCCCGGAGTAACAATACCTCCCTGTGAATTAGTAGTCTCTCCCGTTGGCCCCAGGACTACTTCAAGTCTGACCTTTGTGGTGACACAGTGTATTCAAATAACTACAAATACACAAGAACATGCATGTAAGAGAGTCACACCGAAAACAAAGCTTTTACTGGTACTGGTACTAGGGCAATGATATAAGATATGTATTATTTGGCAGTTGGCCCTTGGCCATTTTTTTTATAAGACAGAACTTGCTGGAAGGGCCATGCACTTAAACCATAGAGGTGTTAATGAATCTCCCCTAAAACAGATGATGTGGCCCAGATGCATTTCTTCCCTAGTGTTACTTGTATGAATAACAATTTCAAGGCTTGATTCTACCCACCAACAGTCAGTCCAGTCTATGTCTCAGGCATTTATAACTAGATCGTGCCTGTACGTATGCGTATTAAAAACTGTTTATATCAATCAAACAAGCAATTTAGAAAGGCTCAGAGATTGACTTTATGGACATTTTAGAATTCTATTGAAATTGCCCACACATAGCCTCAGCTGCGTACCAGATCATACCATATACAGAGATTTAAAGGCCATGTTGTTTGGACAATCAAGATATGATGCTTAAGAGTCTCAAAATGTAGATTTTTTTTGTTTTATTGTGTAGAAATAAAGCTTAAATCATAATGATTTTATTGTGCATACAACAGTCCGATGTTTAAATGGTGAACTTGAGTGGTTTGCCCTTACTGAAGAATGAATGTATTTAACTTCACCAATTTCACCAATTTAATCTCTTCGTTTTCATACTCACCCTATCTTTAGGGAAGTATTTAGATTTTCCCGATCTGGAAAAAGGATGACCATGTAGAATATGTATAAACCCCCAAACGCTCATATTTTGACACCAATAATTGTAGGATTCCCTAGTCTTGTCAGATTTTCCATTCATTAATCAATGTATTCATGGAAAATATTTGAGACCCAAGAAATTCACAGTGGTGTTGCCTCAATAGCAAAAAGTAGCAAAATAGCAAAAATAGCAATCTGTAACTGTAAATGTGAATCATGATTTGACGCCAGCTTGGACAGGTGGTGGTGGCATTGTCGTCCATCTTGTCTGTGAGAACAAAAACATGTCTCCCTGCACCTGTTGTGTGAAATTGGAGAGCAGAGGCTATTTATGGCTCACATAATAGATACAAAAGTAAAGTCACCATGCAGCTGACCACAAAGTTTGGGTACTCTTGCTTGAATATGCAGCTATCTAGATAGGGACCTCGGGTGTAATCTCAGGGGTTTGCGTGCAATGGCACAGTGGCCTCGCCACGGCAGGCGTTTTCAACCAAGCACACCAAGTGATCACAGCCTACTCTTTTTGACAAGTGTGTTTTTTTATGTGTAGAAGTTTCATACTTGAAGCCAATGCTTAGAGATGCCTCATACATTATCACACACTATCTAAAATGATTAATGCAATTCTTACAACATGTCCAAGCTGGGGCTGACCCTAGGATTGAACTCCCGCCCACCAATCAACGGAATTTGATTCAGCAGCGGAGTTGCATTACCCCTTGTGCCATGGGAACATGTCTTCAGTAGTCTTAAAAAGATAGTAATTGGGCAGTCATTAAATTGAGATCACAGATTTTCAGGGATCTCCCTAAAGAATGGTACAGTGGCGCTCCTCCATCCTGTTCTAATCCCAGCTCCATCCTGTTGATTTTCAAAGTTAGGGTATTTTTTCCAATTTTTACCCAGCAAAGCCTGTAATTTTGCTCAAAACTAGAAATTTCAGGTGTAAAGCTGAAGTTGCAGAAAATAACTTCCATTATGTCTGAAAAAGGCAAAATCCGCTCTCCTTTTGAGAGTTGTGCACCCCCTACCGACCCCCCCCTCGCGACACGTATCCTGTGCCCGGCACCCTCCCCCCATCCTGCTATATATTTCTGGGGAGATCCCTGGATTTTGATACAAAGATTTCAGCTCTGAGAGGCAAGGCATTATGTAGCAGCAATGGTGTGAAATATCCTACATTTGCTCTCAAATGTTGGCCTCGTAGTTCATGCCCATTATCTTTGTAAAAGCCTGGTGTACGTGTATGCTTTCCTTTCATCATCCAAGATCTTAGGGGCCTCAGGTGAAAAGTAAGGTTAAAGAAGCCTCCCAGCAAGTCAGGATTGTAGATATGCCATTGGCTTATTGACCTTATATGGTATGTCTTTGATGGTGCCCCCAAAGAGGTTGGCTGACAGGCATAAATGCATGGGAAAATTGTTTACCCCAATCACTATATGTAGACTTCTGTTTTACACCTTGCTAGATACCTGCTAACTATAAAATATATCATTTCTTGCTATATGGTAAAAGCTTAGAGAAGTGAATGGAACCAAGGATTTTTTGGTTATAGAGAAATCCAACACTGTGTTTTGAGCCTGCCCAGAAGCTATTTGTCAATGACAGAGGCTTATGCCAAATGTCCACAGGATCAGGCTATATTTGGTTCTGGGCAGTTTACCGATCACATGACCTTGCTGCAAAATATTGTAGACTGTCCAAATTTCATGAAATATTGTATGTAAGAAAAATTATTAAGGGCATTAAAGGGTTATGCAAGGTTTCCCAGATTACTAAGGTTAGTAGAATCAAGGTTAATATTTTAACCTCCTTGGTAGAATATACCACGATGCCAATGAACTTTTGCATCCTGGTAATATTTGCCAGCAAATGCAGGATAGCTTCCTATTCAAATTTTCCAACTCTACCACTTATAGTTAAATATGAGTTAGTGTGTAAATGAAATCATTCACATGAATATTTTCGAGTAGTACTGCAACAAGGGTTAAATAGAAAATTTATATTCACACTATACTGGTATAAGAATTAGATAGGAATGAATATTGTAACATTATGGATATGTGAATAACAGGATTGTCACATTATTTGTAGAAGAATAAGTAGTTTATTTTGCTATTTTGTATGTATGATGTGTTTGACTCTTGCCTTTACATGCATAAAGTGAGTAAATATTGTCATTGTCATCCTGCGGTTTACTTAAACTGATATTTGTACGACTGTATTGCTAATTGTTGATGTTGTTGTAAATTTGTTGTTGTTGTTGTTGTTACAATTGCAGAGTCTATGAAGGAAGACCCTCCCCAGCTGAGACATGATGCACTGTTGGTGTGGGCCCCATGCATGGACGTCTCTGATACAAAATGTAAGACCAGCTTTTGCTTTGGCTCTTCCTATTTTTCAAGGCTCATTTAATAACTACGCTAGCCACATTAGCAGTTTCTACTCAAAAGTTGTTTTTCCTGTCTGGTATTCATTTAAAATTAATGTATTTCAACTCACAAGGGTGTTGGTTTTGTTAGACTAAAACTTAAAAGAAGAGGTCTTTCTTCTGAGTTGAAAAGGTATGGGATGTTCATTGCCTGTGTGTGCCCCAGGAAAATGGGAAAAAAGGACATGGATAAAAGTTTAATACAGTTGTAACAGTGGGGATCAACCTCCACTAACTGACCAGTCTAACTGGTCCGGACCTTTTAGCCTAGTGGTAAGCGTGTTGAATTCCCAAGCCGTGCGTATTGGGATCGGCGTGAGTTCGTATCCCGGGAGCGGCGTACTCGCCCCTTTGGGTTTTTACACAGTTTTGAAGCAACATAATTTTCCCTCTGAATCAATATTTACAGACCTCTGGTAACACCCAGCAGGCAGGTCACAAGGCTTTCATGCAAATTGTGGTCAATGAAATCTTATTGATTTGGTGGTCATTAGGCATTGTGGAGAGGGGAGGGCATGTGAGGACAATCACTGTTTCATGGGTAATGATATGACAATACCTTATTAAGTGTAATGTAGTACAAAGACATGTTGAATGCAACAGAATGAGACTTTGGTTGGTTGAATTCCTTGCATAGTCTTAGGCCGGGGGAAAAATGTTGTGTTTCTACTGACCATACTGACCCTGGCAAAAGCATGCCGTGACATAACATTTTCTGAGCGATGGAAAATCGTAGAATCATTTTCCGACATGTTCTACAACCGGTGCAATGGCCTAATGGGTAGAGTGTTCTCCTTGCATACGGTAGGTGGTGAGTTTGATCCCCGGCCGAGTCATTTCACCGTGAACTTAAAACCACCGCGAACATTTTTGTCCAATACTGTAGCAGTGTGTGATTAAAGCGCTGCCGCAAACTTAAAACCACTGCGAACACTCCGTTTTCATCTTAGCACGAAATAAAAACCATGCGAACTTAAATGCATTTACAGTACTGCTTTCTCTGCTTAGCACTCAGCATTTAGGAAAGAGTATGGTAGTTAAACACACAACACTACCAGTGGACTAGCCCCCTGCTGTAGTGATTGCACAAAGTTGTGTGGCCCTGGCTACTGAAATGGAGATGGGCACCACCCTATGCACCATCTGGTGCGGGAGGACTTAAACTTTTTTAAAAACTCTACACTGTAAATCTGTAGAATTAAAATACCAATGTACCAATGTAGGAGGGGTTCTATCGATAGAGCCTCCTAGGTTTGTCATTGTTAAACAGTATGTGTTGGATCACTTGGCTGAAATCTAAAAAGGAAAAAAGAAAGAGAATCCCTACCTTCCGTCCCTCCTTTTTTCAGGAGTCTGAATGGAAACACAGCATTAATTTTCCTAGGCCTTAGCGTTACTTTGATGAAAGCCATAACCACATGATCTGAGTCAATTGTGCTCATGTATTAAAATAGCATATTGTCGGCCAAACTTGGTATCATTTCAAAGGTCGCGTGGTAAGTATTTCAAAGCTGATGACTATTTTCAAATATCGTATTTTGTTGGGGAGTTATCAGTGTTTAAAGGTTAACCCTGACTTCTCAACTTCCCTAACTCTAATTGCTAAATGCTTGTAAATTTGTGGCCGTTTTGATTTTGTGGTAGGCAGAAAATGGAGTATTCACAGTGTTTTAAGTGTGTGGTTGAAATAATTGGGGAGGCAGACAAAAGAGAGAACCGAGAACACTAAACAATGACCCGCTGAAGATTTCAGCATTTATAGAAAATGATAAAAGAACACAACATTTTTAAGGGAATACAAATCTGTTTAGTTTAATGATCTTTAAGTTTAATCATAGAATTTGGTACATTGTACTTGCATTGGTCTTCTAGCTCAAAGAAATTCCTTCTTTTTTTCTCAGTGGATGAATATATCAACATAGCCAAGGAAAAACATGGATACAATACAGAACAGGTAAGGGTCAGTTACTAGTATTACAGTACATGTAGTATGATTGTTCCAATTTTAGTACATTTACGAATATGTGCGATTTAAACACAGATGTGGACTTTTCAAGGAATGTAGGAAATTATGGTTCCTGTAAGTTGTGATACAACCTAAATAAGTTTGTTTGTAACATTACTCAATTCAATTGTTGTTAGTGATCAGGGCTCGAAATAGTGGGTGTATGTGCACCTGTGTGCACCCAAAATTGGAGCTGTGCACCTAATTTTTGACTGTGGGTGCACCAGTGCACCTACATATTTTTGTACTCTTTAGGGTAAAGGTTCTCTTGTACACTAGCATACAGAATCTTGAAATGTAAGTATCAGAAAAAGCAATAGAACCTTTTGTTGTACTTGATGTATTTGATGTATTGCTTGGTTGAAATTTGAAATCTGGATAGAAGTACAGATTGAAGTTCTAAAAGAGGCAGTATCGTCAAACTTATGTTTTGATGACATTCAACTTTCAACAATTTTATGTGGTGCACCCAAAATCTTTTCTGTGCACCTGATTTTTTGGGTTGGGTGCACCAGTGCACCTATTTCCAAAAATGAATTTCGAGCCCTGGTGATATATGTTCTAAATCTGACTGTATATTTGTATATATTAGGCCCTGGGAATGCTGTTTTGGCACAAGCACAACATCGAAAAGTCTCTGGCAGACCTGCCCAACTTTACCCCATTCCCAGGTAGGCTCTTGTAGATGCTCTACAGGTTACCTTGTTCTCACTCAGATAGATACTCAAGAATCTTAATTTGATTGGTAGCGTACTATTTTTTTCCACTGATGAAAACATTGTGTGTTTGCCTAGGAGCTATGTAGACTGTGAAACAACTTAAATATGTTTGTAGAAAGTAAATAATTCAAGAACGGAACCACGTTATGCCCCATTCCCTGACGCGGTGGCTGTTGAGCGACAGTTGATCAACCAAACCTCTCATTAAATGTTCAAACGAGTAACATTGATTAAGAAGTGTGTTTTGTACGTTTTTTTGTGTTTTGGGGTCTTTCAAATGGTACTTTAACTTCAAGCAGTTTTTTCAATGTACAGAGGCATAGGTTGTACAAATCCAATTTTGGTCATTCAGTGGCATTCATCCAGTGGAAGGGGAGCCTTAGAACTAAATGAGAAGTATTGTTGGCCTCTACCAGGCTCCAGAGGCGGCTGGAAAGAGTAGAAATTGGCCAAATAGACAGATAACATGCCAGTGGAACGCAGTTGGCTGCCTCTGGAGACTGGTAGAGGCTTAAGTATTGTTAAAGGATTGTTGTTAATGGTGTTACCTCTTTATCCAATCCTGACAGATGAATGGACAGTGGAAGACAAAGTATTGTTTGAACAAGCCTTCAGCTTTCATGGGAAAAGTTTCATCCGTATACAGCAGATGGTAGGTCCATGCTATATACATATATGCATTGAAGTACTATCTTCAGAAATATCGCCCTTGTATTATATGATATGTATATTTACATGTCTGAAAGTGAATGTGACACCAGAATCATACCATTTAGTAAAATAATAAGCTATTTTGCCACATTGCTGTAGACATGACATTAAAATATCTTCAGTAAGTTCTGAGGAAACATTTATATAAAGATGCTCATTTTTGTTTGTTCACCTGTTACCAGTGTGGCTTTATTATATTGATTACCTCTCATCTCATCTCTGATGAATGCATGCAAAATTGCAAAATCAATTTCTGCATCTTGAATAGCAAAAGGTGGGGTTACATTAGTATTAGATATGCAACATTTACACCAAACCTCTAAAATTGTTTGTGCCTTGTGTTTGAAAATGTACCTTTCAACAACTGTGGATATCAAGGACAACTCCAATGCTGAAAATTAGGAAATTTCCACCGATACTACCAACTCTTTGCAACAGATGGTCGGCCATTTCTCAGGCCATCGTGTATAATGACTATGGACAACCAATTATTGAATGAAGTCCCCAGGGGTCAATTTACATTGGTTCTTGTAGTGTGGACTTCTTGTCTTGGTAAAGTTAAATGCTGTTCTGTTTGACGTGGACGTCCCAAGGGCGTGTCTACAAGGTTCTTGCATGGCTCAAGTCAGATGAGATGGATGTTGCTGACACTTAATGGATTTGATTGATTGATTCATCGAAGAGATAAAGATCCATAAATGACTTTATCCATCTGCAGGATTGATTAGCAACTATGGTTATTCCTGTTTATGACAGTGCGTACATTACTGTAGATCTTTACGTTTTTGCAGTCACTTCCAGCAATTACACTGTGTTGCTGCGATTGTTTCATATTTAACAGTAAACTTTTGTGATGCAAAACACAAGTGCTGTGAACTCAATGTACAGAAACTTGCATTCAAAAACAGAAAATGTTGGAAAAAGGTCAAGCTGTGATATTGATGGTATGTTTTTGTAATTTTTCCCTTGTAGCTGCCAGACAAGTCTATTGCCAGTCTAGTGAAATATTACTACTCCTGGAAGAAAACTCGGACGAGAACCAGTCTGATGGACAGACAGGCACGCAAACTGGCAAGTCAGAAGGACCAGAGCGACAGGTAACATTCGTGTGGAGGGAAATTAGGATTACATGCAGTACATATATGTCTGTAGTGCTTCTTTACAGAAGCACCATCTAGTGATCTAGTTTCAAACTGCAACCTATGGAAATCTTTATGATATGGTAATCAGAATGTGTTTTATGTGACAGTTGTTGTTGTAATGCATTTCACTAATTACAGTTGTACAAGTATTAGTATGACACCCTCTAGCGAACAACCTTATGCATTGGTAATTTTTGCTACAGATTATTATCTGTTATATGAGACAGAATTAAAGTTCTAAAGATAAAATGAAACAACAGATGGAGCCAACCATATAAAGTTCTTCCCCCATTTGAATTGTCCTGACCAAAACTTTGTTGCAGCGATGAAGATGGTGAAATGGACAACGGCAGCGATAGTGACTTTGATCCAGAAAAGGAAGGCAAAGGGGGAAATACTGTAAGTTATACCATGACCTGCTGTCCTCCCCCTTCCCAATCCTGACAAACACCACAGCTTAGATCCCTCGATATGACTTTTGTACCATTCAGTCCAAGAAGTACATATTACAGAGGTTTCAATTGTTTCTAAATCAGGAATTAATTGTGGTTATATTTGAGAAGAAAACATGTATGAGAAAATGTAACAAAGCACCTTTCCTTTATAACCAAATTTTTTATTGAGGAAGGAAAAAGAAGTAGAAATTCTCGACTGGACTGAGTAAAACAAACGACTCAACAAGGGCCCCAAGCTGTGGTGGTGTCCGATCATCCTCGGTGTAGCCTTAACGTCCAGGTTTGGTTTTTCAGTGAGAGTGAGTCCTCCTCGTCATCAGATATGGATAATGACAGCGACAGTGACTTTGACCCCGAAAAAGAGTCAGTGATGTTTAGATCAAGTTCAGTAGTAAGTGCAGGGACGTTGGTGTATGGTTTTGTTCCAGTTTGGAGTTCATACCAGTTCTGGTTTTGTTCTTTTCTACTGAGACAGCGCACTCCAGAATAACAAGCCTGTCATGTTGATGGACAAGCATCTTGATACGAGTGTTACCAAGTTGTGCATGTCTCAAGAAAAGTGTTGAAGAGATATAACAAAACCAAGGCCCATGTTTTGTTTCGGGCCAGAGCAGTGGCATTTTCAGCTTTACCAGTTGTTCTGCCTCTGGTTTTGAATCCTAGAATGTTGATTCTTCTGCTACACAAAGAAAATTGACATTTGTTGTATTCCTACAATGACAAGTTGCCGTTTTGTGCATTCAGTTTATTTTTGTTCATGCACTTTGAAATGTTGTTCAGAACAGTTTGTTAACTCATTAAAGGCACATGTATTCTGCTTAATCACTAATGAACTTAATGCCATGTTTATGGGAAATTTTCTAACAAAAGTATTAATGAAATCAAGTTGAAATTCTTGTAGAAGCATGTGCCACATGTATTTTTGCTTATTAACAGTACATGATATTCAGGCTAATAGTGATTTTGTTTTCTGTGTTTTAAATTTACTGTTTCAAATATGTCACTCTTACCTCACAATGTCCATGCTGTTGTCGGTATGGCATATTTTGACTAGCAGGTGTTATTTTCCTCCACAGAACAATGGGAAGGAGAGTGGTGCATGTGCCAACTGCCAGACTACCAGCTCCCAACTCCACTCCACTCCCAAAGGCTCGGTCTGTAACTCGTGTTACCAGTACTGGAGGTATGGAGGCTTTCTTCCATCCAGGTGAACATCTCACAGCAGCCTGTCACAGTTACAGTTCCAACATACGACACGATAAGGCTCCATTTCATCTCCCAAATGGTGTCACCAAAAAAAAGTGTCAAGCATTGATAAACAAAAGTTGTCTTGCATCCAAAGTTTGACAGATTAATTGAAGTGAGAGAATTTCTCGTTTGGACAAAACATTCTTTGGCCATGTCTTCTTTGGTAATCCCTCTATTGGTCTTAAGTTGGAACTTGTGTTACTGAGATTGCAGGCTGCTAATATTTGTTACTTGGTGTATAAGCGTTTTTGTCGATATAAAGAAACATGTCAGTGTTTAAAACAATTGTAAGAAGTGTAGAATTGTCATTACTTTGAAATCATTGTGTGTATTTATTTGTACCACATAGGTATAATTACAACACTGACATTATGACAGCGTTTCGACCATCCACATTTAACATGTATCACCAAGCTGCAATTTGCAATCACGTTAAGCTTCATTGCTTGTGCCGTGATCAGATCACGTTGGATCAAATTGGATTACATTGCTGTTGATGAGTAGCCAGCTGAATATGTACTTGTCATGTCTAACCAATCTTCATACAGTAATGTCCCCAAGTTGACGACATTACATGCAAGGTTGGAAACAGAAACTTGGCGTCACACACCCTTGGGATGCACAATGAATTTGACTTGACCTTGCACTTGCATTCTGTACTTTGTACATCTGTATTAGAACTCAAGTGGTTCAGAGAACATCCAATTACGGAATGTAAGTGGAATTCTTATCATTGGTAAATGTAGTATGGTATACGCAAAATCACTGCACAGGGGTATGTTTCCACACCATTGGAAGATGCAGGCATTTGATTTCACATGGAACCGTTTTTTTTGTATTTCAAATCTGAGGCGTTTAAAGCTACCTTTCTTTTTGTTAGCCTCAAATAGCATTTTTGGCAATACTATAGAGGCAAAGCTGTCCTCAGCAGAGCAGAGCTGGTAGTAACCTTGTGCCTTGTTCTTTCGCTTGTCTAGGAGAACGGGAGTGATGCGTGCAGGAGGGCCGATGAAAAGCGAGATGTCCATGAAGACAAGTCGCCACATGCCCCTGCGCGGGCGAAGGAAGGCTCCGCGAGGCATGTACATGAACCAGGAAGACCTACTGGCCATCTCAGCCTCGCCGACCGCAGCAGAGGCACTGCTCAGACAGCTGGACACAGAATTGGTCTCCTCCAAGAGACAGGTACGAATGTGAAGGATTAATGAATGAGAAAATGATTGAATGAGTGAATGGCAAAACTGGCGGAGGCAGTTTTTGCTAGTCTCCAAGCAGACCTACGGGTTGGCAAAGACCGTATCCAACTGGCAGAAGGACTTTTTATAGCCAACCCAAGTCTCATAGCCAACCCAAGGTCTGCCACAACTCAAACAGGGCGGAGCATTTCTATTCAATAAAGGCGTCGCTGCCCCTCCTCGTTGTAATGCTAACAGCCGTACGAATGTCCGGGGTACTAATCTTTTTATGACCGATTTCTGGGACAAGCGCAGTCACCCGCGCAAGTCCCAGTGGGAGGTTCGCGCCTTGTAAGTCCTCACAATAGTACAGTGTTTCCTTCACCCATGTTACCCATCGGTGATGTTTGAGGCATCATCAGAACCATTCTTACAAAAACACAAAAACATTCGTAGGGAATGTTTACTGTTTCAGGTTCAATCCAACACTCGGACAGCCCCCAACCCCTTGCATGTAACGTTAGTTGCAAGCGGCACGTGCCGTCGGAGTTAAACCTTATAAGCTAAACCTTTCTTTTGCGAAACAAAACACGCCACGAAGTAAATTATACTCTAGATATTGCTATAAAAACTCCTTCTGCAAGTTAGATACGGTCTTTGCAGCCGTTGGGTCTCCGTTGGAGACTAGACAGGCCGACCTGGCGCGGCCCTGCACCCCCGTGCGGGCGGAGAGTAATCAACTCATAAACACAAGCAGTTTGAATAGGTAACAATTAGATGTTAATAGCCTTTGTTCAGACCGACTTGTGGCAGACCTTGGGTTGGCTATGAGACTTGGGTTGGCTATAAAAAGTCCTTCTGCCAGTTGGATACGGTCTTTGCCAACCCGTAGGTCTGCTTGGAGTTTTTGCAGTTAACCTCACAATGTACTGGACATTGAAAACATATATTGTAAGCAAATTCAAGTTACCGGTATCACTTCAACTTGTGTAAAATGTGGTAGCTGGAAAGACGGAAATGTGAAAATTAGAAAAAAAAACAGTTTTATGTAAGTCTTTTGGAATGTGAAATGCTTTACTTATCTTACCTGTTTTGATGTTTGTGACTTCAGGTTCAGCAGAACAAGCAGCACCTCAGCATGTCCAGCCAGCTGAAATTCACTACAGGTAGCATTGATGAGTTCCGCCCACCAGAGGTGAGTAGGAGTGGCAGTTAGTTTGTTCCTTTAGACCCTTGTAGGGCCCAGTGGCACATAGGGCAGCAAGTCTCCTTGCTGTTTCAGTAGCAGGGGGGTATATTTGTACAGGGAGCAGTTGCTTGCCCTTCCCCTTTAACGTGCTTGAGGCACCTCCTCAAGCATGGGACCCCATTTTACATACCTTTCAAAAGACGTTCTGACCCAGAATTGAACCGGGTCTTCCCAGTTGGCAACTAATTGGAACTAGAAGCTCAACTGTGATGCTGCTATCAGTTGAGCTACATGGACATTCCTAGTAGTAGTGCCTACATAATGATGAGACTTTTATATTCGTCTTTAGAACTCAAGCCTAAGTGTTTATTATATTGATTTAGGTTGATAGCTGGTCCTGTCCTAGCCACGCTGAAAATACTAACGAGGATGAATCTGACTAACACTAAGACTGACTGGAAATGATAACATTATTATTATTATGTGACTCACATCATATGGTGTCAAAGTGCTGGGAAAAGGTTAAATCATTATAGATTTGTGGCTTATGTTCTTATCTTTGTGTTTTCCTCTAATTTTCAGAGCAATCAACGAATCAAGGCTCAGTGGACAAACCAGGAGCTATTACTAGCTGTTCAAGGTACATAATATTAGACCAGTTTGATTGGAGGGATAACTGACCTTCTTTCTTTCTGGGCAAAGCTAAGCAAACGACATATAGTTCACAAACGAGAAGTCGTCATGTACAGTTTGTCTGATGGATCAAAAATAGTTTCGGTATTCTGTCATTTTCACAGACAAAATTGGCATGACAAATATGAAAAAAAGTTAGTCAAATGATGCCAGGAGGTGTGAACAGGCTTGCAGAGAGGACTGAAAAAAATCAGGCAAATCTTGTGCCATAGAAAACAAACCATATAACACAAGAATCGATCTTACCAGGAGTGAATGTGATGAAAGACTCCATCTTACTTATCTGCCTCCATGTTAAATACTTCTGTTGTTGTTCTGAATCTAGGAGTGCGGAAGTATGGGAAGGACTTCCAGGCCATTGCGGAGGTCGTGGGCAATAAGACAGTCAGCCAGTGCAAGAACTTCTTTGTGAACTATCGGAGACGTTTCAACCTGCAGCAGGTTTGTGGTGCACATATGTTCAAGCTGTAAGACTTCAGGTCTTTCCTGAGGTTATCCAAGGAGGTTAAAACAACCTCCTTGGGTTATCCTACAATTAAAGGAATCCTAAACCCCAGAGGGGAGAGTTATTTACCAATTTTAGGAAGTAGAAATGAATACGTTTTACAGTATATGATTAAGCACCCACTAGTCTTGTGCGCATCAAAAAGCATTCAGTATTCTACTAAATTCCCCAGGTGACCCTCTATTTTCTAATTAATTAGATTAAACAACCTCAGCCTATGGCTTGATACAATGTGCCTGACAAGACCTGACAAAAGTTAGATTACAAAAAGAATTTCAGGGGTGATACGAAAAACTGGTCTTGTTATGTCTTCTTTTATATCTTATATCTTAACAACTGGCCTTCTTATTGTGCTTATTGCCCCTCATTTATGCCAAATACATTCACGGTGAAGAAAGTGTGTATATGTATAGGGAATACATGGGTAGGGTTTGCACGGGTTTAGTGAGTATCATATTGTTTTAAAAAACACACCTTGTTAATTCACCACAAGCGGAATTCTGTAAAAAGTTGGCTGATTATGTATTCATTGGATACATTATCTAGTGGAAAATAACACAGTTTAGGACTCCTTTATCTGTAGAGTTTTCTGCCTTGAAATGAAAGAGTGCAATGTTCTTATGTTCTCATCATTGCACAAAGTGTTGGTGGGATAGGCAGGTTATTGAAAATAAACATGTCAGTGAAAGGCATTAATGCATGTCTCCTAACCCTTGACTTGGTCAAGGCAACTAACTGATATGCCAGCACACACATGTGCATACCTGTAGTGAATGTGTATCCCCCATAGGTGTATGATTAGTAGGCCTAACGTAATGTTTCGGTGTGTGTTCAGGTGTATGATGAGTGGGAGGCTGAGCAGGGTGAGGACGTGGTGAGGAGACAGAACCGGGACAACTCCAGATCCTCCTCTCCAGCCAGCAGGGACAGCAAGGACAGCAGCAAGGAGGACGAGGACAGCAGAGATGATGAGGTAATGAAACTAAGTCCCTAGTCGGGCTGTCTCCTGCTTTAATTTTTTTGTCCCTTTCATTGTTTGTTAGCCCAATGTTGTTGTTAGTCTTTGTCGATAACTGTCATATCAAGGTTATAAAATACATTCATCAATTTCATGCCATCAAGTTCAGATTTTTTGGACAGTGAATTTTTTTCCAGAACGGAGGGACGGGTCCTGGATGCAGCCCTGTTCCCTTGTCTTATAGATTTGTGAAATTTTCCTTCCATCTATTTGGTTGTTAGTTGTAAGTGTGCATGTTTTGTAAACCTTCCTGTTGTTGGTTCACAGGTCCAGATCACGGCTGTTTCCAGCCCCACAGCAACACCCACCACCCAGGCGGCTTCTGCTCCTAGTGCCCCGCCCAACGTGGCCAGCGCTCCCCCGCCTCTCATGAGGCCGCGCCAGCCCACACCCACGGCCGCACCCGTGCACAGACCGCCGCCCCCGCTCCAGCAGCAGGCCAGGTTTGTACCCAGCGGGGCGCGCCCCATCCTCCAGCAGCCGCCGCCTCTCATCCGCCCCTCCCAGCCCGCCGCCATGGTGCGCAGCCGTCCTCCCGTAGTCACCGCACCACCACAGCTGGTAGGGGGGCAGCCGCATTCAACCCAGTAACATCCACCTCCACACACAATACATTCTCCACCCACCAATGTAGTGTCATGCTTCCTTATGGTATTTTCTGCATGAAATCATTGCGTATATCATAGCATATAAAACAATCTGTTCTTTGAATGTTGTCTATAACATTTTCAAGACCAATTTATCGTGCTAGCCAGGCCACTATCAATGATATCATTGAAATCTGTATAAAAGGCTGTCCTTGGGCATGGTGGAAATTTATTTATCAGGCTCCTTTTGTGTGAGGGCAATTATAACATGTAAGCCATTCTGACACCAAAGGCTTTATTTATTTACCTATGAATATGATTGTAAAGTGTGAATTTTTGATTAAGACCACTCTTTGCCGAGTGTGCAGATTTGTGACAATGGTTTGTTTAGTATAGGGCAACCAATACCAGGGGTGAAAATATAATGTTATTCAAAGTAAAATTGGGTTGCCTAGTCTTGGTAGAGATTGTCATCTATTCTTGTCAATGTTGTTGAAGTGAAAAAATGCAATGTCAGCTTTATGTTCTAGTTGGTTCACTTTTGTAGCTTATAACCTTAACTGGAGACAGGAAACTTTGGTATATTTATGTCATTTCTATATTATTGTAGCATTTATAAGACTTGTTAAAAATGTATGATCTACTTCATAACTATGGCCTCAAAGAGAATTAGATTATTTGAGCTTGCGCTGACACATTTCAATGTACAATTCTTATCAATCTTACATAATGATTAGGGCTTGATCTGTGCTTCTACTTTTTTCTGAAGACTACAGATTTTAATAATGATGATACATGTATATGTAGTATCTTCAACATGCTGTTGTATTGTACAGTTATTATGTGTTTGGAAAGGGCATTTTAGTTGATATATTGCACGCTATCTGTTTCATTGTTGTTTTCCTGTACTTAAAATAATCAGACACCAGTTAAGTTGAGTGGATACCGTTTGATGTATTATGCTTGTTCCTTAGGATTGTTAATAGGTTCATATTGCAGCAAACATGAAAGTAACACTGGATGGTATGAAGAATCCCATAGTACAGTACTAGTGTTCTTTATTTCTGCAAGTACATGTATAGGCAATATTTGTGATGTAAAACTCCCTCAAATAAAAAAAATGGCCATTTCCAGTGCTTCAGAACAGATCTATGATCTGGTAGTCATTTAGTATGCAATAGTGGAGAGAACAAATTTTATCTCTCATGATTCAATGTATCTTCAGTAAATGTTATTTATTTTATCCTTCCATGCAAACTGTTGACATTGATTAATGCTGTTTTCTGTGCTGTTGACTCCTATGTTTAATGTTTTGTACATTTTGAATGGACAATGTTGAATATTTCCTGTTTCTTCAATTAAAGTTACACAATCGTAAATGATCTGAATTTTGTGCTCACTATTGGCTCGTTCTTTGAAATGTGCAAAATGCTGTCACCAGTGTTTGTGACTTTACAGATTACAAATCACAGGCAACATCAATGTTTTCATTTTCCCACAACTGTTTTATGTTTTATGAAGGCTTCATCATATTAATATTAGTTGATGGCTTGGAAGAAAGTACAGCCATGGATGGGATTCCACCCCCTGAAAAACAGCTATCCCGAGAGGACATGAAGAATCAAATAGCAGCCGAAAACGTAACAATTTACATTTGTAGATTGCAGAATGATTATTTGGCAGGTGAAGCAAGCTACTGTAGCCAGGCCCCTGGACATATCAAGTCAGATCGCTCACTTCACTGATTTTACAGGCTGTGTAAGGTGGTTTATACCTTTTGCCAAATTACATTTGCATTACTGTTTAAGTAAGACGGTTGACATTTTGTGTTGCTACACATAAGACAGGAAATGGCTGTTTCTGTGATGTTTTTCTGGCTTTCTACACATGTAGGAACAAGAAAAGATCATTTGTAGTCCACCTGGTTTAACAATGTTTTACAGTAATGACTGCGATATACGTTACAATTGTTTGATCATCTACTTGACCTGGTGTAAGAAAGTTGCAGTTTCTCAATGTCCCAAAGTAGGTCCACGTATACCTAAACGATGTAGCCAAAAACTATGAATTCTTTCTAAGAAAAAAAAACAAAAAATGCATTATCGGTAAGAAATGTTACACCAACATTGTGTCAAACAAGCAAATTTTTTGGCGATCTTTAATTGTGAAATTAAGAAAAAATGAGCTCATCTATTTTTCGAGCCTGAAAACCCTTTTTTTAATGCCTATATTTAAACCTACTTATCCTGACCAGACACTAATTGAGTAACCACACAAAGAACTAACACACACAAAGCAGCAGTATTTCTAATTTGTGGATTTATTTTTTTCCGGAAAGCAAGCACGGGTAATCTGAACACTTAATTGTCTTTTGCCCCAATGGTTATGCAACACTGTTATGTGAGCTTAAAGACTGCAAGAGTACAATCTCTTGTCTTTGACCAACCAACAAAAGACAAGCAAACTTGGCAGCTGAGAATGCACAGTAAAAAAAAGTCTTAAATCTTTTGTTGATTATAGAATTACAAGTGGGTGCGAGGCCTTCTATGGCTACCAAAAATACATGTACAAACAGAAAAAAAAATGGCCAGTAGTTGACAGAAGTGCCTCGAAATTTCCTATGTCGTATAGAAAAGTCAGAACGTGGCAAAACTGTCTCCTCTGTTCATAAACTAACCTCCATACAATGCAGGGTGTGTATCAAACATACAAGTAAACAAAGCATTGTAATTGCTTCAACGCCTACCGAAGGACATGCTCTAACTTGAAAACACGAAGATTTGCTGCCCAATAGTGGAGTCCTTACTTCTGTCTAAATGATTGACTGTCTGACAGCACGTTTCATACACAGGTACATCCCTAATACTACAAGGGTATTGCATACGCAAGGGAAACAACACTGTAGAAGCGGCAGAATTACAATCGCTGCAGACATTACCTTATATTACCATGTTCTCTTAGTCTTACAGCACCTTTTTTTAAATTTGGATCCATAAGTTCTCTTAACCAGTACTATGAATAATGATGAAATTGCTATGTAGTTCTTGAAAATCACAGCAGGATTCTGTTCACATCTCTTAATGCATTCAATAATAGCAGTAATAGCCACAAAATGGTTCCAGAATTATCTGAATACAGGATTGACACTGAGTACAGTTTACACTACCACTTGTAACAGTAAACTCCTCGTTCGCTACATACCAGTTAAAATTTGAGACATTGCATTTTAACATTATACTTATAGAGATTTTTAGTACACGATACATGCAACTTAGTGGTTAAAAGCACTAGCACTTTTTATTTCTTCTTTAGAGTAAAGAAGCCTCTCTTCTTCCTCTCCGGTGCCTGGGGAGAGGAGTCGCCTGCCTCGCCACGTGTAGGTGGATACGTGGCTGCACGTGCCGGCTCCTTAGACTCGCCTACGTCTGCTATGCTTGCTATCTTGTGGATCCAGAAGTTCATTTCATCCTGCAGGCAAGAAATGGTTCGGAAGAGTTAGATGATGTCTCCTTGTCTAAACACAACCCATGACGTACAAACCTGTGATGACTGGAGTTTCTCTGGGCATGTTGGTGAGACTGAAATAAAACTGATTCAATATGTTAACCTGTGCAATACTGGGCAGGTTTTCTTCCATCTTTGATCAATGAAATAACTCATTATCAAAATCTCTTCAGGCAGGGGGTTGACACTTCAAAGGGGGTGGGTAGTGTTTTGAAGGATAGTACTGAACACTAGCACGTAGGTGACTAATAACAAGAGTGTGGCTTGCAACATCCTATTCTCATTACAAAGCCACTTGCAACTCAAAAAAGCGTATTCTTACAATCTTCTAAAGCCCCCACAATCTTAACTACAAACCCTAAGACAGGCAAGAAGTCACTACAATCATCTATGCATAGTTCTGCTAAAATCTAGGCTTAATGTGCATGAGAAAAAGGCAAGGTTTTTTTACCTCATCCTTAGCCTGGAATAGGTATTCTCCACCATTGGCCAGCCTGCAAAGAAACAAACGATATATGATCAGACCACCACCAGCTAGTCTGCCTTAAACCCAGCAAATTTGCAAAGCTACTTCCAACATCAGGGAATGCAAGAAAAAATAAAAATAAAATATAAACAGGAGAAACAGATGCTAGTGTTCAGATGTTGTCTTGGGCCACTCACTTAAGCCTGAAGACATTCTTTTTCTTGGTGTAATTGGTAGCTGCCTCACAGGTGCCCCCCACCACTGTGACGGGTTCCTCCCCGTGGAAGGTGACTTGGGAGGAAAAGGCTTTCTGGTCCTTGTAGAAACTGAGCATGCTCTCACGTAGAACAGTATACACTGCGCTCCAGGACCTGGGAAGGGGAGGATGGTTAATATATGTACATCTCAATGAGCCATGACTTCCTTTGGTACCGATACTTATGCATTTACAGAACACCTTCACTGTGATAGGTTATTGGAAAATAAAGTTCTCAACAACCTCAAACTTGAAGTTGGTCAAAATTCAAGAACTTGTCAGCTGCCTTTTGTAATGAACTCTGCTACTCCTTGCAACATGGTTGGCCAGGTAAAAGTGTTATAGGTTTCCTTTTTTTCCAGCTGAAATCTGGACTGACTTAGTTCTTGACTAGCAGCAAGTGTCTGGAGTAGACCCCTATAGTAAGTCAGATGTCTATGTCTGTGTACCTGTTGGAGGCCTTCTTGGCATGAGCCTCCCACTCATGTTTCCTGTGCAGCATGCCCTCCATGGTAGGTTCTGCCTGGGCTGGCTCCCCGCTGTCGTTCACTACGGCGGGTTCAGCCGGCGCCACGTCCTGTGCTGCCTCGTGTTCGCCATTCACCACGGGCTGCTGGAAAGAACGCAATGATAAGATGTTTCAGAAACACCGATAGGACGAATCCAACACTACTCATGCCTTCAAGTTACCGAGTTATCACTCCAGGATTGAGGTGTTCAAAATTGTTTCTGTTGTAGAGCCTTTGATCCTGCATTTTACTGTAAGGTTGTAGCTGAATGCACGTACCTGCTGTTGTTCTGGGGAAGGTTTAGCTGGCTCAGCCACCTCACCATCCACAACAGCCTGGGCTTCCTCCCTGTGGAAATACAGCACCAGCAATCAGACAGGTGACATGGGACTCAGCTGATACATGTACCAGCACTCTTCAAACATTAACATTTTCGACCTTGTTCTGAAGAGTCATTTCAATTGGCACAAGGTGTATTTCATTTACTTCCCAAGGGTTATGCTTCCAACAAATTACACAAACAATTCAGTTCATGGTAATTTTCATTCTACAATATATAGACATATGGGTAGATGAACGGTGCATTACTACATGTCATAAAAGCATAAAGCAGTGATACCTAAATCAAATTACAAGCAGCCAAAACAAGCTGAAAGAGATTTTCACTAACTACAAACTACAGATTATTGACAAGACTAATGAAGAATTCTTAAATATTTCAGAATCTACATGTATATTTCATAAAATTAAGATTTTGTCTAGCAATAAGAAACTTACAAGATTTATGTTTTAATTGTATTGCTAAGGACAGGAGAATTTGTATCAAGTTCATGATCAAATCTACAGACCTAAAGCTAATAATCAAGATAGAATAAGGGGCAGCTAGATAGGCTTGTTTGTCTACATATTGTCCACAGGGTTTCCCACTACCGCGTTTGTGATTGGCACTTGCATTACCTGGATGAGTATGTTAAATACTGGTAGGATGGAAAACACAGGACATGGCACATGAACATGCACAAATGTGTGTTATGATGATGATGACAGCGGCATGCATACAGTAATAATGATTGCGCAGTGAGGGCAGTTTGCTCCTTCAAGTTCAGGCCTGAATTATTCGCATGCTTTGTGATGGAGGTTTTTATCAACATGCATGATATTTAGGAGGAACTGGCTGTTATTGATTTGCCTTGTTATTGGACAGGTTGAATGAGAAGTTAGCGACTTGGAGACTTGTATGATGCAGTCCATTCCTTAGCATGGTCAAATAAGGTGGCACTAGCAGCACCAATGAAAATAAAATCTGCATTTATGGGGAATAATTTGTACGCATGTCCAAAAGTGTTGCATTGATGCTGCCCGGCCGAGCCTTGCTAAGGACTGGGCTCCACGTATGGTTGTTGAAATCATGGAGGTATACCTGTCACCAGGGTCAACATTAGTCTCAGGGTCAGTATCAATGTCAGTGGAAACATCCAGGTGTGGGGAGTATTCATGCTCGTCATCCACGGGGGTGTCGTGCACTTCCACCCAGATCGGGGACCCGGGCTCCGCAAAGGACACGTGGTGCTGCGACACCTCGGTCGAGTCAAGGTCAGTTTCCAGCGCATGCTGCTGGAGCGAGGCTTGGACAGCCTGCGCTTCAGGCGGAGGTTGCCAGGTGGCCTCGTCATCCGAGTCATGGCTGGTGTATATGGTATATTGAGGTAGGTTTATGTTGACCTGGGCTTTTTTGGGGGATTGTTAGGTGGAGAACCAGCAGCTTGCAAACCCTCCAACTGAAGGAGGCACCTGATTTGCAGGCTGCTGATTCATGTTAAGCCCTGCAAAGCCATCACGAACTGGGGGTTTAATTTAAAACTAAAATTCTTTTTAATTTGGTTCCAGTGATTGGGATGTTATATCGAATGGATGCTCACCATAAAATTTTAAAAGTATGTTATGAGAAATAACATAAGAAAAGTAAATCACAAATATAACAACAAAACAATACAACACAAAATGTAAACAAAACAAAAAAATATGGCAAAACCAAACATAAAATTCTATCACTAAAAAAATGATAACCACAATACTGAAATGAAGTATGAATACAATCATAAATAAGTGGATGTACGAAAAATCATTAATGTATGTTAAAATTTATAACCAGTAATTTTTACTTTATGTTAGCTCTTTGCTCTCACGTGAAATACCTTTCTTTCTTGATTGTTGCTTTTGGACTGACAATCTACATGTGTATGTGGAGATATTCTAATATGACACTCCTTGTTTGGGAAGTGAGGTGTGCTCCAGTTGTGTACATTCTCTTTACCTTGCTGGAGATTTTGGTGGAGAGACGGCTTTGGGGCTCTCTGGATGTGTGCGGCGGAACTCATCCTCCTCTGCCTTCTTCTTATCCCGCAGCTCAAGCTGGAGAGAAGAAAGAAAAAACATTCAATCTTTCTTACCTTGAAAGTTTATCTGTGTTGGTAGAAATTATTCTGAGGTTGAACTTTGCTAAACCATGCCTTAGAAAGAAACAGGGAAACTTATGATTCACTGCTCATCGAGTCACAGGCTCTATCTGCATAACGTGACGTCACAGAAGAAGTGGATTACTTATTTCTTGCAAAAAACTGGAGTTGGACAGTCATAAATTTGGACAAGTCAAGACTGGAGTTGGACAGTCATTAAGTCCAATTTTTGTTATTCAGTACACACCGAAACTATACTCCACAACCCAAATAGAGTACATCTACAGCAAAGATCCGACATAGGTTGCCATGCATTTGTATTTGTAAGAAGGTACACGTACAGTGGTAAGTCTCTCCAGGGCCGTGAAGCGCTCCACCTGAGTGCCTGTGGATTTCTCAAACGCCTCGTGTTTCTTGATCAATTTCTCCACCTCAGCCACAGAATCCTGGTGGGGAGGAAAGGTGTTTAGTTAGAGGACATTCACGACTGAACACATGACAGTAATACTTTCAGAACAAGCTTTGAAGGACAAAACACAACTTCAGTACACTAGTCTCAAGAGTATGACATTTGTTTGTTGTTAAAGCTGTCATATCAATTCATAAACATCAATTCAACTACTCTAAAACCTTGTATATCATCTAAATCCCCTATCGTCAGCTATCATTTTCTAACCTTCAGCACACCAACACCACCTTCATGGAGACAACTTTAGAGTGCTAAAGGTTAAGAGGGATACAGTACTGCTTTTGAGGAATTCCCTGGTATCAATGGTACTGAGCACTGCTGCAGAATATTACACTGTAAACTATATGGAAGGAAATTGGGTCTACATAAATCTACACCAGACCCAACACGCAAAGCCTGACATCTAAGACAGGGTTCATACGTACTCCAAGGTTGTCCTTCCCAAGGTAAGCATCCTGACCACTTAGCCACGCCTCTGCTTGCGTGGCATCTCTAGCAAACTGGTATACCTCAAGCACTGATTGAGAAAGTACAGCGTTACACAACATACAGCGACATACACACATCTACAGACATTAAAGAGCATGTGGTACATACTCCCAGGTTCTCTGTGCTTAGGTATCCGTGGACGGACATAAGCCACGCCTCGGCCTGTGATGCATCCCGTGCAAACTGGTACACTTCCAGCACTAAGAAGGGAAGGGGAATAGTAAAGTACTGTAACACCCGTCAATTGAACTTTGAAAACTAATCTTGGCTTTGATGCTAAATGTTACAAGTAAAAACACATGCTTTCCTGTATATCATGGTGTCATTCCTATCGAAACCGTTCAAGTTATGGATGAAACAAAAGTCAAGTCAAAGTTAAAGTGATCTGTGCTTAGTATCAAAATCAACCACTTTAACATTAAAATCAAGCTTACCAAAGATTGCATGGTAAAAATGTTCCCTTGCTTTTGGAAATTCATCTTCTTTCTTGGTATTACAACTACAACTGAAATAAACTTTCGCTCGTAGCTTAACAGGACTACTGGTCCTGTGGCATGAAGTGAAGAAAAGAAGGAAAAAGGGAGGGACTGACTGATCTGCAGGAAGTCCCATCTTCTCTCCCAAGTGTCCACCATGGTCTTGCGCTCCTCCTTCAGCTGCACCAGTTTCTCCTCCACGTCCTTGGAGGCGTAGTGTTGCCTCTCAATCAGACTGTTGCCCAACTGGATGCACTCGGCAAAGCTCTCGTCACGGGCATTGATCTCGGCTTCCACGCTGCGGTGGTTGTCCATCAGTAGTTCCACGCCTGACACATCTCTGTTGGAAACAACATACTCTACTACTTCAGCTCAAGAGATTATGATATTACAAAATATACTGGTAGGTTGCAGATCTATGTAAAAAGATAAACAAAAATAAACATTTTGCAACAGTTGCAACAGTCAGTTTTAAAGTCTGAATTAGAAGTGTGTTCTGCCAGACAAGCCCACCTAGGCCTCTCATCCGTGTTGATCTGCCTGATGATCCCCTCCATCCAGAGCATGAGGTCCCGCTGCATGTTGAAGAAGCGATGGAGGTCCAGTGTGTCGCCCAACTTGACCTTGCGGCCCTCCACGCCCATGTTCAGGTTGTTCCAGGCCTCCAGGACCTCGGCCTCGCGCTGCTCGATCTGCTTGGCCTTGTCGCCGGCGTACGCACACTTCAGTCGGTTGGCGTCCTCCTGCACCGCGACGACCTGTGACCCGATGGCCTGAATGTCGGCTTCAAACGTGGTGTGCTTCCTCTGCAGGTCTGTCACGCTGGCAGCGTCACGGCCGAGTTCATCTGACATGGATTGCTGCTTCTCCTGTAGAACAAGTGTTAATCTGGCAGTGAGAAATCTGTATGATATAGATGGTAATGCTATGTGACAGAATTCTTACCACTGAGGTAATCATATGTACAGTAAGGCTGAAATCACCTGTATTCTGCCGAGGACTTCCTTGCAGTCATAGTAGAATTTGTGGAGCTCGTACGACGCTGCCAACATCTGTGTTCTTGTGTCAATGAGCTCCAGGAGATCCGCCCAGGCCTCGTTCAGACCGTCCTTCCACTCCGCGATGGTCGCCGCATCAGAGTGGCCCTGGTCAATCAACTTGTCGCAGATCTCGTTTGCCGCCGCCACACGCTCCGACCCAATATTTCCTGTGTCCCTCGCAAACTCTCGGAAGCGTTCCTGTAACATCTGATGGAAAAAGAAGGTGCTTCAGTATGTGGTTACTGACCAAAATTGAAATATTTCCATGTTTAAACCGATCCTTTAATAAAAGTCAATGTCAAAGATGTGCTTACTGTAACATGCTCATAGTCCTGTCCCAGCTCATGTGATCCCGCCACCACTTCTCTCTCTGCGATCCACTGTTCCAAGTCGTCCACCTCGCGGTTCAGTTGGTACAGCTGCAGCGTCTCGTCCAGTTTGCCCCGTCTCTCCTCCGCCAGGTGCTTCAGGCCCGCGTACAGCTTGTCAATCTGTGCCTGCCGCGTCGCTATTCGGTCGCTGTGGGACAAAACACAAAAAGTCTTCAGTTGTAAGGAATAGTGGGTCCACAAAGCTTTTATCTTACAATCAATGTAAGGAGTTCTACCACATCACCAAGAGAAGATATGTTATATACCTTTCCGGATGGTTTTCTGCGATAAGGTTGCGACTGGTTTCAGACAGCTCGTGGACTGTCTGTGCATAGTCCTCGATGGTGTTCTCAATGCCCTCGTGTTTCTTCAACATGGCGTTTGCACTTGGTTCATCCTGAGAAGGACAGAGGGCCAGTTCAAATTGGTACAAAACAATAAGAAACTACAACACTGGTCCTTTAAAGCAAGTGTGAAAACAACAAAAAGACACATGGAGGTTACCAACCTTCGCTCTTTCTTCTGCCATCATGTACAGCTCCTGCTCACTCATCCATGCCTCTGCCTCAGCCACATCAGTGTAATACTGTAGAAGACACAGAAAACTTGTTACTCCAACTGTTACACTGAAGTTCCACTGTTGTCTGACTATGACGTTTTGCATGCAACAACACAGGCACAACTTTTGTTTCCAGCCTCACCTGTTGTGCCTTCTCCGAATCCTCCAGCCGCAGCTTGCGAGCGTCCACCTCGTCGATGAGGACAGCCCACTGGTTCTGCATGTCCTCGATCTGGTGCTCGATGGCGTCAGAGCTGGGGTGGCTTCTGCTCACCATGGCTTGGCCGCGGTCACAAATCTCGTCAATCCTCGGTTGGTGGCCGTCAATCTCCGCTCTCAGGGACTGGAACGGTACAAAAATCAGCTTGACGCTCTACAGAATTCAGTCTCCCAAAATAAAATGAACGTACTCAGGACTTTGTTTCATTCATTTTGAATGCACTGACCTGGTTCTTTTTCATCAATGTCTGCACATTGAGGAGGCTGTTGCCATGGTCCCGGGAGGTGGCCTGGGGCATCTTCTCTGCTACCCACAACTGTGTACACACAACAGTAAACTTAATGAGTCACAAGGCACAAGAGAAATGGAGCACAAATGGGCATATTAAGAATACTTTAACTGCTCAGAAATGCTGAATGCAGTGCTGTTTCTTAAGACCCAGCAAAAGATATGTTTAAGTCTTCATGCTTGTCACCCATGACAAACTTTGACATCCTTACAAAAAGGTGACAAGCAATTAGGAAATCTGTAACACAATGACTTGCTACACTTCTGGCATATGTGAACCACCTGCAATGTTTCTACAAAATTCAGTATTGGATTTCTTGGCTTCATGCCTTTAATAGGGTTTTGAAATAATGAATCTATATGCTATAGGTAGAAATGATCTCAATGAAAGCCACGTTCTACCATACTGTGATGTTAAACAGCACCTTTTCATCCTCCACATCCCTGTGGAACTGGTGCAGCTCCTTGGAGGCCTCCAACATTTTCCGTCTCTCCGACAGTGGTCCCTCCAGCTGGGAAAACCTGGTGAGGTAAGGGCACAAGCACACTCCATCACCATCAAGGGCACCATTCAACACTTTTAAATCAACAAATCCAGCAAATCAAACAACTTCTACCATAGAAGGAACAGGGTTTCCTGTGATTGGAATAGAAAGAGATCTTCAATCATGAAATTTTGAAAATCCTTGCGTGTGACCGATTTTGGCCACCAGTAAATACTGTTTTAAGGTCTCAGTGAAGTATAAGTGGCAAAATCATTTGATGAGCTCAGAGAATGACAGTTGCCCATCGTTTTCACCTTAAGTCATCCGTAAGATCAGACAGATAATAATGTGTAAAGATGTGTTAGGGTTTTCATAGCTTAAGCCACACAATAGTAAGCATGGCTTGTAAGTTAAGACCAAAGCAGTAGGCATCTAGTAGACATTAATGTCTGCGTTCGATCTTGGCATGACTTCCCCCTAGGTACCCACATACCGTTCCTTCACCGACTCAGAGGTAGCCAAGCTGGCCAGACTGTACGAATGAATGGGAAATGAGGGAGGGAGGTGAGAGTCAAAGCCAGGCTGAGTGTCAGAATAAATCACAAGGTAAAGAATGTTCATTAGGAACAGAGAACATATTGCTGAGATGCCATGAATATACCTGGCTTCAACTGGAGAGCAGCTACAAACCGAAAATAAAAACAAAACAAAAACAAGGCATGCAAGTAAGTCAGCAACACTTAGTTGGCAAATATGCTGTCTTAAAATGCATGGTTCCTGGCAATGCCATAAAAGTTATTTTGCTGATCATTTTATGCATGCAAGTTCCAGTCATGCAGTGTTAATAAACAGATATGCCATCAATTGACACAATGTTAGCTCTAACATTTTTTGTAGCCAAACATACATATACACATGTATCTAATATTGAACATTTGTGTCAAATTTTCATAAAATACAAAAGGGATCATCATTGAATGCATTGCAGTTTTTTTTATCATTACAGTTTCCACATTGGCTCATGAAATAATAGGACCAATCATACAGTGTTTTTTTAACTTTTGGCATCTTTTTTTTGTGTACCTAATTGATAAAAAAGATTGTAAAAAAAACCAAATGCAGTGAATTGAATTGAATTTACCCGATTTGTGATTAAAAATGTGACAATGTTGTGATTAAAAATCAAAGAATCTGGGATCATTTTGTGAAAGGTGAGGAACAAATTTAAAGGCTTCGTCCCGGAGGCGATGCCAAAAAGTAAAGATTGGAAGATGCTTGATTGGTGTGGCAATCACTGCCTGGTGACATACCTCTCCTCAACCTGCACTCTCTTTCCATCTACTTCATCCACAATGCTGCCCTCATTCCTCAACACCTCTGCTTGGTTCTGGAGCTCCAACATCTGCTGACGCTTGATGTCAACGTCCTTCTCCAGGAGCTAAGCACAGAGACAAAGATGGACTGTAGTCTACTCAACACTGAACATTTTCGGACTGAACTCTTTCAAACCTGGTCATGAAAGATAATCTTTAAGTCGGTATCACACAGCAGAAATATAGCTCGCCCGACGAGTTCTGGAGCTCAATTTTCTGCAGCAATACAAAAATGTCTTCTCCATCAATCCACTTTTACAGATCAGCCAATCCTGTCCATTGTTACAGTACATTTTCAGGCTAAAAATCAACTCTTGAAACCTGTCAACCTTCAGCCAATTGGCTGGAGGTCGTTGACAGTGTGACGTTGGCTTAAGAAACACAGAAGAGCTATGCATTATGTACACACCTGTTGTCTCTTTAACAAGATGTTGACACTTGTCAGGTCCTGGCCGTACTCCTCGGACTTGACCTGGGTGTCGATGTCGTTGATCCACGTGTCCACGTCGTCGCAGCTCTGCGCGAAGAGCTCGGCCTTGTTGGCGTCGAACAGCTTCTGCGCCTTGGACTGGGTGGTGTTCTCCAGCTCGTCCCACTGCTCCTGCAGCTGCCGCAGGCGATCGTTCACCACGTCTGATGTCTCGGGTTTCTCGCGGATCAGATCGTCGCCATTCTGTGGCAGTCACAGTTATGGAAGATGTTTGGCGAATTTTTTTTTGTTATCAAACAAAAAATACTCGCCAAAAATCTATATTTCAAAATATTCGCGTTGACATGCATCATTCTTTAAGTATCACTATCATGTACATTCCTGCAAAGTTATATTGATGAACATCGAAGCACAAGCCAAGGAGAGCGTTTTTTCTAAAAAAAGGGCGTGGCCTTATAAATCTTGATGATGTAATCATGACATCAAACTAATTTGCATAAATCATCACCTTGCTATAAGGTACTACCTGAGAAAAAATAAGGTTGAGGAAGGTTTATAAAGCTCAAGAAAGGGTTTTTTAAAAAAACATCCCAAAATTCCTCAGCCACCTTTCAACAATACCTTAACATGATTTACAGACCGCAAAACTCATAAACGTGAGTAAATATTTTTACATGGCTATTGATGACAACAGAGAATTCATGGACGGTGGATATAAAAACTTCCGAATCAACAGTGGTAGAAGTTTGATGTCCGTACCTGGTGCACCTTGTCCAGTCTGTCCTTGTTAGCGGCCAGCTCAGCCATGAAGGCCTGGTGCTTCTGCCACTTGCTGTGTAGGTTCCGTGTTCCCTCTGGTAGAGCGTCCTGGGCCGTCAGTAACTTCTCATTGATCCAGTAACCCAACTGGGAGAACAATACACAACAGTTCTTTAGAACACAAGTATTCCTAATCAGTTTTTGTAGAAAAGATGGCCAAACAAGTACAGTCAAACTTGTCTACAGTGAGCACTCATAGGACATAAAGAAGAAAATGACCACAGTAGACAGGTGACCACTATGGACATGTTCTTTAATGCTTGGGTCAGGTAATCGATGGGACCACCAAAAAGTTGCCACAATGACCTAGTGGTCTGATTGTATCTTGAATACAGATCTGATTGTATCTTATCTGGTTACTTTTTCAGATTTGTAGACAAGAATGCTTAAACGAGTACATTGACTCATCTTTACAAACTTGAACATGACATACCAAATAAATACCAGCTTAATAATGTATACTTACTTCATCACACTCTTGTAGGAATTGCTGAAGTTGTAGAGCGTCTCGTAGCTTCTCAAGATTATCGTCTGCTAATTTTCTGTTGCCATCTCGTCTGTTGGACAAAGACAACTTGACAGTTAAATCAACAACCAGAAAAACAAACATGTAAATGCACATCCTTCAAGAAATCTCACACCAATTTTAATTCTATTGGAACTGCAACAATACAATACATGTGGGGCACAAGCAGCTATTGCTGGTGTTGTTACCCATACATAAAGATTTTTGTGATTTTTCATTTATTCACTATTAATTGTGAATTTCTTGCTGATTTCGTCAATGCATTTTCGAATAGGGCAACAGACAAGCATATAGCAGGAAATTGAATACAGAACATGAGATGACCTTTCGTAACCTATTCTGGCACCTATGACCTAACTTCCTGTCAGTGTCCTCCATTTGCCAAGCAACTTTGTACCCAGGTGTAAATTTGACCCTGAGCCAACTCCACTGCACAGTCTGCAGAAACAAAGTTGAACACACACCAAGACAAACAAACAGTTTCTGGACAATGACAGTGTATTTGCTGACCTATCTTGAATGGTATCAGCCTTGCCCTTGATCTTGTCTGCTGCGTAGTGATTCTCGTCCACCAGGCGGTTGGCGAACTGGCAGACGTGGTTGATCTTCTCGTCGTTGGCCTCCATGGTCTGCATGAAGGCCTCCTGTTTCTTCACCGCGCTCTCGGCTGCCTCCAAGGAGTTCTAAGGATTCGTAGAGACCGAGTCAATTTCTTGTGAAAAACAAGAATTTGACAATGGCTTGTCATGCTCTTACGTTGACGTTGATCATTAGATGCAGAAGCAAGCATTAGTGACTTTAGCAGGCAAAGTCGTCATGCTTTTCATTGAGCACAATTAGCAAGGATTTATAATTAACAATATATTACAACATGGAATTGCAGAAGCAGCAGGCATTAGAGGTGTGTTATTTGGTGTGACATCTTGTCCTTTATTTTGTGAAGGAAGCACAAGCCCATACCTGGTCCATACCCGAGCGTCGCTGTGGTGGGGAGGGGGGTAAGGATAGGAATATTAATTAGAAATGGCACGTGGGGAGAGCAGTGGAAGCAGAGATTTGCTGGAAGGATGTGGGATTAATCAAGCGAGAGCTAAGTCATTTTCATGTACTATCTTAATAAAGAACTTATGTAGAACTCAGCTTAATTGTTATTCAATTGCATTTATACCAACTTTTGATTGGATATCATTGAACAATAAAAAAATAATTACAACTGTATAAAATCACCAGGCCTATCAACTCGATTAGTATCATCCTCTACATACTGCAATTATGAACTATGATATAAACACAAACATTGTAATGAAGTAATCTAGCTCCTTCCTTTGGAATGTAACAGCCTCAAAGCCCGTCACACATTTAGGACCTTCCCCCTACCACGGATGACCCTTCTCACAGCTAGCTCCAACCATGGTCTGGAGAAGGTCCGAAGGCCATAGTCGGCTATGTGCAACAGGCTAAAAGTGGATAATAATCTGTCCCCGGGATTGTTTTCCAGTACATACGGGTGCGTCCTGCTTGGTAAGGAAGTGTTCCTGGTGGGCCAGCAGCACCTCGGCCTGCTTGGCATCGCGCAGGAAGAGCTGCTCGTTCAGACACTGGGACAGCATCTCCTGCCGGTTGTCCCACATCTTGTGCAGGTCCTCCCAGCCCTCGTCCAGGGCGCCCAGCCGCTGGCGCAGGAACATGTACTGGGCATCCGTCTGGCCGTTGGTCACCTGTGGACAAACAACACTACTGTTGGGAACATCTCTTATACAGTTGTTAGTGGGAACATTCATTCCATAGTTATTATAGTAGGAATATCCTCCTATATACTATAGTTGATTGCCATTATTCGTAAAGACCAATCCCGTTCTTATGATATTTTCAAGCATTCAAAGAGTACGGACCTCTTTTGGGTTTCTCCTATGTAACACAACACTTACTGATTAAACTAAGCAATATTTTATTGTCAAGGGGAAATGGAGGTTTTTGTGTTGTTTTAAGCTTGCGTTTAAAACAATTCTGTACTACAGTTACTGTAGTAATGATATGAAAATGCATATTTGAGGTGTCATGAATAGATTTTGCAATGGAGAGATCACCACGAAAAATTTCTCTAACTAAGCTCTAGGAACACCTTCTTAAAAACTATATCACCATGTTCCCATGGCTGCAGAATTTCCTATTCTTTACGCAGAATGTTATTTTATAAGTCACCTTTTCTCCCATCTCCTTCATCTTGGCGTAGTCCTCCTCGTACCCGTCGATTTCTTCCTTGATGGCAGCATGCTGTGTCATCAGTTTCTCTGCTTCTGCTAGGTTGTTGGGGATGTCTTCCGAGGCGATGGCTGTCTGTGTCTGTGTCAGCCTGTAGTAGGAAGTATTTTCGTCACACACTCTGCGCTGACATTCATTCAAATTTAATGTAAGGTCATAACAGGGCACTGCAGATGCATTTAAACTTAAGCACACTGATTCAGAAGTAACTGTTTGGCTACCAATTTTCTACTGATTACAGGGTTAGGCAGCAGGGAGAGTGTTGTACATTTGTACATTGTACTCACCAAGCCTGGAAGTTGTCTAAATCTTGCAGGAATCTCTGCAGGTTGCCAGACTCTCCTAGTGCTTCATCTCGCTTTTTCAGCTGGAAAAAACAACAAATTCGACATGGTTACAACCTATTCATGACATTTCAACTGAGTAAATGACATCATCTCTTTTTGGACAGTACATGTTTTCAGGTCTTACACTAGATAAATAAGTTTACAATAACAGAGAATACAAGATGGCTGATTGAACATTTGTCAGTGTGAATGGTAATACTTACAATGACTCTGAGTTCTTGCCACACGTCTTGAATCTGGGCGATCTTCTGACGGATCGCATCAGCCTCCTGCAGTCAACACAAAGGGAACCAATCTCTTACAACAGTTCTTCAGATAGTGAACATTAAAAACACCACAGGGATTCTAATAATTGTTGAATCAATAGATATCGGTAAAGATAAACATTAGGAGATGAATCAGTGAAAGTACACAATTTCTAATAAATGCCATCTGATACTTTCAAAATTATTACTTCATTAGGAGACAGTTAAGCTTTTCTGGTTGTAAAACCAACTGTTACTGTAACAGTAACTTAAAGCTGAAACCTTTTGTTTTGCTGAAATCGTTTATTTTCCAGCATGAAACATGCATAAAGATCTTACTCAAGAAGTACAAATAGTGTCCTCTTCTTTGGGTAGCAACAAGGGTATAGGCAACAGAAAGGTATGATATATCTCAGGGACTTTCTGACGAAGGGGATTTGAAATTGTATTTCCTGATAACTACAAAATGGTTTATCTACAATGTATCACCTTTATCTTTAATAATGAGGTTAACTATAATCTTTATCAATTAGGGCTGTCCTACCTCTGGATGTTCCTCTGCCAGTTTGTCTGCTTCTTTCTGCAGGGCATCAAGCTAGGGGAGGGGAAAATTGGATATCAGTCTGGGTCAGGTGGAAATCTGCCTTAGCAATACCTCATACCACATCACACCACATCACACAATACATGCAGCGAACACTTCAAAAGCAAGCACATTCACATTATAGTGAAAAAAAAATTTTAACTTTAAATAAAGGGGAACCAAAGGAGGCATGCACACAAGAAGTAGTAAAGGAAAGCAAAACTAAATACGAAGTATGATGCAGGCAGCACACAGGTCACACAAACGTGCAGACGGACATTCCAAACTTGTACCTTCTCTTCAATCAAAGGCAGTTGCTTTTTCACCACCTCTACCACTCGCTGTTCACAGATAGGTACACCCATTGGTGAGATGGGGGGAGTGGCAAACGCCTCTTTGCAGTATAACACTTCAAAAGAGCTTCCCTTCTCACCAATGGGTGACAAAGACAGATCGAGCAACAATTCTGCGTTGTTGAAGGCAAGAGACGGACACAAACAAAGCAGAGGCACAGACACCGCGCAAACAAAACGACACAACAACAAAAGGCAACATCAAGCACAGGCAAGGCATTCAAGCACATCACAGTCTACAGCAGATACAAGTATTTCTCACATCCTGCTAACATTTCTTTGCAGCATATCAAATCTCTTACATATAACTTGCATTCATGACAATTCTAAGAATAAAGGATTTCCAACTTACTCCACAATGCTTCTAATATTTGAAACCCACAGATCCTGTTTCACAATCATGTCTTTCAGAATCATAACACCACTGGTTGCAGTTTCTCCTTACCTTGGCCTGGATGGCGGCGAGGTCCCGCTCCATGCCGGTCAGACGACGCTGTAGCGCCATCACGCCCGCCAGGTCGTTACCCAGGTCTTCTGTAGAGGAGATCAGTTTGGCCTTGTCGCGGATCCAGGACTACGAGAGGACACAACACATTGTCAGATCACGTCAAGAATGGGGCAGTGACAATCAGCAGTCTGAACGGACTCTAGAATGTCTTATTCTGTCAAATGAACAACACAACTGTGCTGTTGATGAGTCCACTTACAATTGTCTCGTTACACTCGATGTGGAAGTTCTGGATACCCATGGCTGAGTTCAGGTCTTCCTTCTTCGCATCGACCAGCTCTCGGAGTGCTGCCCATCTGTCGGCACAAAATCAATCATTAAATTGTCATCTGGAACCTCAGGATAATATCTATATACCAGATGAAACCAAAACAAAGACTAGCTTCTCAATCACTCCAGAATACATTTTCCAAAAAGGCTAATATCTAGGCTTTCAAAAATTATTTTTGCAAATTGCCAAATATACAAGAAGAGTTTCATAATATAATCATTCTGAAGTAGAGCTTAAGAACACAAATCTTGCCCTGTATTGACTTAATACAGAAACATATGTATATACATATTTCAAGCTATTTACCTGGAGTTGAGCTGGTTCTGTCGAGCCATGATTTCGTTGGAGTTGGGATGTTGGTTCTGCAGTAGCTGCCGGCCCAGTTGATTGACCACGGCCACGCGGGAGGCCTGCGCGTTCATCTCCTGCTCCAGGCCCTCGAACCTGTGGCGTACCACCTCCAGCTCCTCAATGTCATTACCAAACTCCATGGTGTTCAGCATTTGTTCCTGTTGATATGACAAGAGAATGTAAGAATGTATTTGGTGCGAAAAACACTGTCGTCATCTATCCTTGTACTACACAAACAGCAAACCTGCAGACTTTACTACAGGAGTACAAAAACAGAAACTTTCAAATTTGCAAACCTTTTCGTCAATCCAGGCTTCCACTCCGTCAGCCTCTGTGAACAGCTTGTGCAGTGCCAGGGCGTCCTCCAGGCGGAGCTTGCGCAGTTTGGCCATCTCCAGTAGGTCCTTGTAACGCTGGTCCACTGTCGCCAGGCGGTTCTCCACATCTGGAGACTCCCGCTCCTGTTACGACACGTTTTCATCATGAGATCAGGAAAATCATTCACAACACAATAGGTACTATTGGATCCTCCACAGAGGTGTTGCCAAAAAAAATCTACCACCTCCATATATAGCTTCTCACCACTGGTTTCGACGAACACCACCGTATCGTGAACACCACTGTTTTTTGCCACTCCAGTCAATAGTTTTCAGCCGGACCAGTGTAGCACCAAATCTACCACCCTCCCAGCTCCACCCATCTACACAAATACACCATCATTAGTTACCCCCTTGGTTTCTGCTATCTTGTCTTGCAGGTCATGAATGAGCTTCTGATCCTGGGAAGAAAAGATGTTTCAACAACTCTGTCAGCATGTCCAGCACAATGTTTGGGTAGTGTAAGGCTTTGTATAACAACCCAGGAAAGTGTGAGAAGTTAACTTGATGAACTTACCTCCTCTCCGAGTCCTTTGGCCTGATCGTGGAGCTGGCTGATGTTGGTTTGATAGTTGTTCAGCTCCTCAGAGACAGCCTAGTGACAATCAATGAAGAACAAAGAACGGTCAGTAGATGTAAAACTAAACTACCAGTAAAATTTAAGAAAACCCTGAAATGCAATACACAGTACAGTACTGAACAAACTTCATTAAAAATGTATCCTGGTTTGTTACCTGTTGTTTCTTGATTAGTGACTGCACACTGGCTTCATCTCTGCCCACATCCTCACTTCCAACAAGCCGCTGGGTGTCCAGGATCCAGTTTTCTACGTCGTCAGCATCGGCAAAGAACTACACACAAAAACACAAAATGTGTACAAGAACTTAGTCAGGAGAATATACATGTAGTCAGAAATTTCCAAATTCTTAAAAACAAAAATTATGATCTGTAACAATACAGAAAAGTCTCTACAAAGCACTATCAAAACCCCCACATTTTTCGTCCCTTCCGAAAGATGCAGATGTCCTGACCCAGGATTGAACCGGGGTCTTCCAATTAGCAGCAAACTGAAATGAGCAGCTCAACTGTGAGGCTGCTACCAATTGAGCTATAGAGACATCCTTATCACTACATTGTAGATGCACTAAAATCTTTACAAAGGGAGTCAAATATCTGTAGGTGAAAGACAGTGTTCTCACTTGGTACAGGTCCACGGCATTGTGCAGGCGTTTCTTGCGGATTTCGGCCAGCTGTTCCAGCTCGTCCCATTGGGTGTTCACTTCGTTGATGCGAGTCCTGATCTTCCCTGCACCGAAGTGCTGCTGATCTATCAGTTCCTCGCCTGATCCAATAACGCCATCTATGTATTCACGCCGGGCCTGCATCTCACGCTCCAATGCCTGGCACAAACATGAGTTATCAAAGTTACTCCGGACAATTGTCAAAAAAACAAACAAAACTGAGCATTTACGATTCATTACTCGAGTCACATGTTCCTAAGGTTTATTGTTTATTGGTAAAACGACATTAGTGAGTACACAAGTGTACTCACTACTCTTCCTGGAGTCACATACAACATTGGTACACATACACATAACATGTTACATGCTCAAATGTTTCTAATGACCAATCTCCAAAAAAAAGCTCAGGTGTACTGCCCATTCTAAAGAAAAATTCTCCAGAACAGTTGGAAAATCAACTGCAATCATAAGGGTAAAACAGAACAGGTTTTTGCTGTGCAAAACCTGTAATAATTATAACCTGACTGTGATATCATTGTCTACCATTTTGAAGAGATCGTGACTCTTTATTTACCTTATGCTTGTTGACCAGCAGATTGACCGAAGTGACATCATGCCCAATCTCGGGGGATGCCAGGACGGCAGACTTCTCCTTGATCCAGCCCTCCTCCTCGGCCATGTCCCAGAAGAACTGCCAAAGCTTGCGGGACTCCTCCAGACGGCTGCGGCGGTCGGCCGCGAGGGCCACCAGCTCTTGGTACGAGGCCTCCAGGTGGGACATCCGCTCACCCACTATCTGGGGGTCCGCTGGCTTGTACTCTGTCAGGTACATAAACACACAAGGCTGTAACATCACCTGACAACCTGTCACAATCATGTACAATCAGGGCTCGAAACCAGGGTGCATGTGCACCTTTGTGCACCCAAATTTGGAGCTGTGCACCTAATTTTTGACTGTGGGTGCACCAGTGCACCTAGATATTTTTGTAGGCTATAGGGTAAAGGTACTATAATAATTGTACACTAGTATCTATACAGAATATGTTTTGAAAATGAAAAGCAATGTAACCTTTTGTTGGACTTCATTTGATGTATACCTTCAGGTTTGTTTGAAATTAGCTATAGAGTTACAGATTGAAGTTCTTAAAAGAGAGGCAGTAGTGTTAAACTTTCTAATTATGTTTTGTCGACATTCAACTTTACTTTATGTGGTGCACCCAAAATTCTTTCTCTGAACCTATTTTTTGGGGTTGGGTGCACCAGTGCACCTATTTCCAAAAATGAATTTCGAGCCCTGACAATGCAGAGGGAAGAACACACTGTCCGGTAGATATCAACCAATCAGAATCCACATATGGCAAAATGAAGCAACCTGATTGGTCCAGCCTTTAAAGCTTTGTAACACTACACTCTCAATGGTTCATTCTCCATTATGTCATCCTATCACAACACTGTCTGCCTACCAATCAATTAAAAAAATCTTGTACACACCATCATCGTCCTGCCTTGCAAAAGGCGCGGCGGAGTCGTTGACGGCCTTGACCCTGTCGGCCTGTACGGCGATATCGGCCTCCATGAGCTGGTGCTTCTGCAGCAAGTCTTCCACCCCCATCAGGTGCTTACCGTAGTCCTCAGACGTCAGACGCACCTGGAGGAGACAAACCATTTGTAATGTCTCAAGGCATCTCAGTTAAACAAGCAACTACTGCAACCATCTTTTACCCTCACACTCCACCACTAGTTTGAAAATAGACTTCTGACCGCCCCCTGGATTCTAAAATGGAACATTCCAAATCGAGACGACATTTTGACACTCATACCTTCATCTCGTCCATCCAGTCCATGATGTAGAGCATCTCCTGGAAGATCCTCTGCAGACTGAGGGAGGCCTCCAGCCGGGCGCGCCGGGCCTTCAGCAGCTCCAGCAGGTACGCCCACAGGCGCAGGATGTTGTCCTTCCTGCAGACAGGAGAGTGAGGGGGGCACTCAAACTCAATAGACTTTAACCAATGATAGCATGGCAATTAGCACTTCGACCAATGAGAGGGTGGCTGCATGACGTCAAGTATTTGCATTTTTATGTTTCTATCTTGCATTTCCACGTTTTGATGGATGTGAGCGAGGCTATGGGAATGGTCTATTGCTACTTCTGAGACACTTTCTTCACAAAACTGACACATATTCTACAAATCTTGTTCATCCAAACTACATTGTACTATCACAGCCCAGACAATTAATATGGTTTGTTTCTTGCCTACCCTTTACAAGTAATCCACATGATGTTTTCTCCTTGTTAAAAAAAATCATGGCAAGCTAAACCTGCATTTTTACACCAAACGTCACGGAGGTGCTGTCGTCAGTTTTACTTCTTGCTACCACTGACCTGGCGTTAATCCTCTCAATGTCGTGATAGTTCTCCGTCTCCAGTTCTTGAGCGACGTGCATCACGGCCTGCACTCTCTCCTCGTAAGCGTTGATGTCAGTCTCGATGGCCTCGTGCTTCTTGGTCGCTGCCTCCACCGCCGGCAGGTCGAAACCAAAGTTATCCTGCAAGAGAAAAGCAACACTGAACCAACCGCAAAAACAGCGGGAAAACCACCACGTTCTGTTACACTGCATGCCTCTACTGTACACTTTACTCCCTATCAGATACCACGGTTAGAGCTTCTACACCAGCTAACGAAAAAAATAACTTTTATCTTTGCCAACGCTTGAGGCATGCATACCTTTAGTACATTACCACATGGGTCCTGACTCCTACATGTAACGACCAAGCACCATGCATTCTACAGGGACTCCACCTTCTTATTCTTATGACAATCTTCAAGCATGGCCAAACCATTTTCTTTCAAGTAAAAACCCTGGTAGAAAATGTTGTAACATTAAATATGCGCATAATATTAACAGATGGGGGTGGCCATGCCTGAAAAGTATCTCTGTCTGCGGGCAAAATTCCTTATCTTATTACTGAATACCTCTAGATTGACTCGAGACCCCTCTGAGGAAGTCACTGGCATCTGTGCGGCATGGAAATATCGACAATAATCTTCATGGGAAGGGTTAGGGGCCAACAGCAAGGCCGACAGGTCATGGAGTGAGAGAGACGGTGCTGGGATGCCCGCTAGTGTTAGCACCACGTGTGTTGTAGCAGGGCACACCAATGGATAGGACAATGACATAGCAATCCAGTTAAGTACGATCATTCATGTCCCCACTTTCCCACCATGCTCCACTGAACTACGGTGCTACACCGGACATGAAACACAAGATGGGGTGCTTCTTACTAAAGTGCCTAAGGCAAATGTCTTACCCTAACTTGTGCAGACATAGAACCACATTCCCATTAATAGTTAGTTAAGAAATAATCAGCAATGCAGCCCAATCACCGTTAGCTACTTGCAAACATAGTACATAGTATAAAAACAGTGGATGATATTATTGTGATCATATCATATGGGCTCGGGCATGCAATATGTGAATAATGCACACAGCACTGGTTAATGATTAATGTCAATGATTAGCAAGAAAATATGACTGTGGCTCTATATTAATTCCATGTAAGGGGAGAAGGGGTAGCGTGCAGTCATGCGGGTGATGTTGAAGAAACAATCTGTGATGCTATAACTACGATACTTACCTGTGACACGAGTCTCTGGTTCTCGCTCAGCCAGGTCTCCCGCATAGCGGCCTTTCGGTCAAACCTGCGAGCCAGCTGCTCCAGTTTCTCCTGCCGCATCAACTCCTCGCGCAGGGCGATCTCACGTTCGTGTTCCGAACGCTCCAATCGTTCCCAGGCCTGAAGGATAATCCCATATCTATCAGTTGTAAACTTGCTTCCTTTTCACGAAAAATAGACGCTTCTATCACTTTCACCTATTCTGTAAGCAATAATGCCTTTTGATATATCTTTAAACTCATGTATGTTATCAGCAAACAATTTCTGTGAGAACTACCATTTCCTACATATATCTACTAGGAAAGTGTGCCATCAAGCTTGGGGATTTTGTGCCATCCTTGCTGCATGAGAGGTGCAGATAGCCTCACCTTGTTGATGTCGGAGACAAGCTTGCCCTCCTTGGGAGTGTAGGGTTTCTGGTTGTTGGCTCTCATCTTACTTTGCAGGGTGAACAAGAGCACCTCCAGGTTTCCCTTTTCCATAAACCTGTCAAACAGGAAAATAGATTCATTTCTTAGTATATGTGGTTTCCGTTGATTCTTGTTGCTAAAACCAATAACTATTTATTCATCTTTTTAAATCTTTTTTTGTTGTTGTTGAAAGTAGTAGTAGTATAGTAGTTCTCTACAAACTTGTTCACATGTGAAGCAAGGTGTCAAGGAAACAGTACTATTGGCTTTGTTTATCAACTAGCGATGAAGCAAGTGACCATCGTTTTCCGCCGTCTTTTGTTTCTTGTTTATCGGCACCAGCATAGTAATATCAAATGGAAATACATGTACTTTTGGGTGGATAAAATGGTTTTAGTATCTGTAACTAAATATAGAGTTTCATATAATACCAAATAAGTGAAAGTAGTGCATTTAGCCCATGTGGGCAAGAACATGCAAATAAAGATCATCAATATACATGTGGCACAGTCAACTGATACATTGCCTACTGCCAAGTAGATCTGACTACTTCTGAAACCTATTCTATAACACTGAAGGGATCTGTGTTACTTTGGAGGCTTCTCGACTGTCCTGTAGGTGTTGAAGGCAAGCAGCTGCTGTTGGACACCTTGCAGGGAGTTGGCAAACGTGCGGTCGTTCAGGATCACGATGGTCTGCTCGATCCACTTCAGCAGGTCCGACGCCATGGTCTCGTAATCCTGGATCATGTTCTCATTGTCAATGGCACTCTGGACCATCTGGAAAAAAGGAAAAAGAACTGTGTCAGCAAAAATCTACTTTGAAAACTTAAAGTGTGGTAAGTTTCGGGTATGAAGTCTAGTACTTTCTCAATAAGCCATTTCACAGTTCTGAGTGCACTTGTGAGGCTTAGTACTAAGGTCAAAGTTTAGTTCAATGCCCTAGTTTATACAAACCATTCTAAATTATAGCAAATTCTGACCTTAGACCACAACGCACTATGACTGCACATGCGCAATTGGAACATTGAAATAGCTTACTATGAAGTAAAGCTTTACTTGAAACATTGAAGGAAACTTGGGATAAATCTAAATAACCACTATACAGAAAAGAAATCATCAAAAAAGTAGTAATCACACATTGATAGGAGACAATCATCTAGGTGTCAAGACCAACCTTTCCGATCCTCTTTCCCTTGACTTGTTGGTCCTTCATCTGGGAGAAGTAGTGATAGTACGTCACTACGTAGGTGATTATGGACTTTTCGTCTGGGTACTCTACATTCACATCTGTGGGACAAACAAACAAACAACCGTTACAATGAAGACTTGAGCAATACTGATATAATTGTAGTGTGCACCACCTAGTGATTTACAAGAATACTGCACAATGTACATTCTCCCAACCAAGGTCAAAACAGTGCTGTAAAACTGACATCTATGATGACTGTGAGCGCAAAAATGAAACAACATGAATGAAACAACAATACAAAATGTTACTACTACTACTACATGAATTGACGACAATGATTATCCTCTGCTGTTTATTGAAGAGTAGCCCATCATGGATTTGTTTTGCATTTTTCTTCCAGGACTGCAATGGTCATGTATTGTAGACAGTTGTACCTTCAGGGTCTAGAAGTTTGGCCAGGCCCAGGTTGCGTTCTGCTGTGTTGAAAGCATTGTTCAGGTTGTGCATCGCATTGGACTTCTGTAGCTTGTCATAATCAATCAGGTCGGGTCTGCAATGTGGAACAGGAATTGTAAGTACGGCACAGAAACCACAGTGTCCACTAATCAATGCAACCTTCTGTTTATTCATCATCAGACATTGAACTGTTTGTGATGTATTTACACACACATTTCGTACTTACAAATCTATGGATGCACACACACAAACACACTGGAACCCTACAAGTACACACAATGTAATAGGGGAAATAAAACAGTTGAATGCAACCCAAATTATACCTGTGCTTGTGGATCAGGGCATTGAAGGCAAGCCCATCACTCCAGCTTCTGGTGAAGTTGGTGATGTTGACATTGTTGTACCTGCAACAAAGAATGTTAACATCGTTACCATATAGCACATCTATACACACCACGGTTACAAATACAGTCAAACCTGTCTATAGCGGTCACTCAAGGGACTGGCCAAAACTGGCCGCTAAGGACAGGTGGCTGCTATGGAGAAAATGTTGATTAATTGACCACGAGTGACAAATGTTTTCAGTACCCACTGAGATACATTTATTCACCGTACAGTACACATGTAAACATTACATAGGTAAGGCACATTTTAGAAATTCGATTGTTGTTCTTTTACTTCTATTATGGGCTTGAAAAAAGAATTATTGTATCTGCCAACTCCAAAATCCATGGCTTGCTCGAGCTTCATGTCTGAACAGACCAGCATCGCTATACTCAACTCTTGATCCTTCGCGACTGCTTCGCTGCCGGCACACGCGTCACCAACGAGTTTTAATCATATGAAACAAAGTCATTCGCAGCAAAATGCCACCTAGTTAGTTAAGAACAAAATATATGTTGCTCAGTTGCCACTTACTGTTCGTTTTCGACCGTTTTCAAACATAAAATCGTGGCGACAATTTTCCTTAGTCTGTTGTTGTTTGCTTGTCATGATCGGCTTCTACCATTATGCTAATAGGGTAATGAGAGGAAGGTCGCTCTGTTGAGGGCTTATTTCTTTTCAGAAAATTGCAACAGCCCAAATTTTACATCCGATATATTCATAGTAATGTTATTCATATCTAGTTTGAAGCTTTTGGTTAAGTAATTATCCTCAGTGATAGTTTGCAGCAAAATAAATTTAACACACTATACCTCCGCAACAGTGGTGTCTTCCGATGACCTTTATACTGCTCCGCCATTTTGAAAATCGTGTTTGGGCACATTTTCCGATGAATTCCCGGGGAAAACGGAAATATTGGGCCGACATTGAAACATTCTTGTTTTCTTTATTATTATCCTGTCAAGTTGAGTTCACATAAACTTGATAACTGCGTGAAAAAATGAAGATTTTGAACCTGGCGTGCGGTGGCGATGCAGCTTCCACCGGCGCACATTGACCGTTATCGGCAGTGTTACTGTACTCACGGGACCGAAAATCGTCTGGCCGCGACCGCGTTGGACAGGTGGCCGCTATAGCCTAATTCTTAATGCTTATGTCAATGGGAAAAATCCAAGGGACCGACAAAAAGTGACCACTATGAGCAGGTGGCCGCTATGCAAAGGTGACCGCTAATACAGGTTTGACTGTATGCTCACAAAACAAATCAGCATTAACAGAGCATAAACACAACAGCAAGATAGCTGACCGATATGTGGATTTTGAAGTAACCAAGTTAACCTCAAATGGTGGGCCAGAGATCTAATCTCAGAGGATGTGATGAATGCTGGCCTTGGAAATAACCAGGTCTTACGAGGAACAAATATACATAATTCATAACAACAAAAAGAGGTCACTTTTACTTTCACAAGAGTGAAGACAATACAGGAAATGTCCTAACACACTGAGGCTACATTAGGCTATCCTTACCCTGCAGTCTTCATCTGGCACCACAGTAGCAGGGCATCCTTGGCTGATCTTGTCTCTTTGGTCTCTTCCTCATCCACCCTAATGTCTTGGATCTACAAGAAAAGACGATGTTACTCCAGATGTAAAGTCTTCACCTCAATAAAAGCATGTTAAGTATCAATTACCATTTATAGAATACTGAACATTTAAAAAAATACGCTCAAGACTATAGTCTGTTTGGTCATCACTGATGTTGTCATATTTTCTTGGAACAATATCTATGTGGAGTTTCTGCAAATATTCATTCTGTAATGCAGAATTAACATACAGTACTTCAAAATGTGTATTTGTTCATCAGTCATGTGAGCAGGTTATTAGGGACTGTATATTATAGTATATGACTTGTGTCGGTCATTTGACTATATGCATCCTGTACATGTACATCCTTAATATCTTGGTTCGTCAAACTTTTGAATATTGTAACATACAAATAACCATGTTTCAAAAATCATGCTCCACATTTTCATAACTCTACAGAGGGGGATGCCGGGAGTGAAATAGACTTTGTAACATTTCCTTTAAAAAATCTGACCATTTCCGGACCAGTTAAACAGAAATATTGTGCCACTATGCCAACATTGCCCAACTTTGAGCCCTTAACTGGGTGCAAATCTTCTTTAACTCCCTTTAGAGCCAAAGGGCCTCTTTTGAAAAGTAGTCTGTAACAAGTAGGATACTTTGAGCTTTTGTACAAGCTTGACTGCAGCACGGTATAACTAATAGCTGCTGTCCACAGCATGACCTCACATGTTTGGTAGTTCAAGGCAGGACAAATTAGGTTGACATAATGTATTTAACAGCTTTCTGTCTAGAAAACCCAGCCTCCTAAACCCACAGATGTTCTGTTCAGTGGATTGGGTCAATATCTGATGACCCTTTGTGAATAATCAATACCTTCTGTCTACAGGTGCAAAACAGAACCAGCTGCTGAACAAACAATATTCCCAGGCAGAAATAATATTGGCAAATGTTTCAAACGTTTTGAAAATGTTGGCATTTCATGTTTGTAAAAATCGCTAGATAGAAAACCATTTGTATGTAAATAGTTTGTCCCTTTCTATAGGGCGTATTCACGTGACGTCATCACCCCTGCCCTCCGTGGGCGGCCATGTTGGTGTTCACCCTGCAGCGAAGTTTCTCGGTGTCCGACGGTCTCTAAATTTCCAATGAATGCGAAGTCGTCTGATCGCTGTTTTATCATATACAAAGAGTCTCCAGTCTCACATCCTTTTCGCTACAAAAATTCAATTTCACCTACTGGAAATGACCCATTATCGACGAGCGAGGAAAGGTTTTCCCCAGCAGCCTACAAAGGGCGGCCTACAAACATGGCCGATAAACTGTTAACAGAGTACGCATACAATCAGTTCACAGCATGCAAGTGTTCCAAGGTCTGCAACCACGTAGTACAATGTCTTGAGTGTCGTGAAAATTGTCGTGAAAAGTGACATTTTGTTGACAGGGAGTATGTTATGATCGGGAAAGTTCGACGTTGAAAGACCCCCACTAAGTTTACGAACGTATCTCAAGCAACGACTACACGGTGCCGCGACTGTGTTACACAACGGGCCTGTAATTTGCTTTTCGACCAGATACAAAAGGTTTCCATACACACACGTTGATTCTCAAACTTCAACTATTTAGATCCGCTGCTCGTATGTCAGAAATCCACTTTTGTTTCAGTCGTTATAGTCCCTTCGTATGTTCCCGCACCAAGCCCGCACCTACACTAGAAACGTAAAACCAATCTTACTGTAACCCGATCAGTGATTGCTTTATCAGTCCCAATCCAACATCTGACCACGAGGCAAAACACCATGAGTATGAGACAAAACGTTTTGAAGGGAAATTGTGAATGGCGTGGAAAACATCTGCCATTTATACGGAAAGTTCCATAGGGCTCCACTATCAAGTGAGCACCAACATGGCCGACAGTGCTCGTTGCTAGGGGGCGGGTCACGTGACTGAATACGCCCTATAAGGCAGCCTTCTAGTTCTTTCCACCATGTCTGCATAGCCTTTTTGTGGCCTCATAATTGATGCTTCTTAAGGTCAGTGGGTAGTTTTTTTGTGACCTCACACAAGATACAGCAACTGGCATAGTTTTTGTCTCTTTCCCCTCCCAAAGTACCTCTATGTTACAGAAACGTTATCAGCGAAAACAACTCCTTTATACATATGCACCATAAACCCATTGCGGGTCCTTATGGTGGCAAATCATTATGTGCTCTTCCAATAGTGGTGATGGTACAAGTGGGGTACCGGAGGGGGATTTCCAAATTGGGTCGCTAACATTGGATACAATTATCAGGAATGAAGTATTGGCATCTTTTGTTAATAACACAGTTATTCAAAATCTAAGGTCACTTTTTTGTTTGATACAAATAGAGAATTTAACATCAACAATACAATCTAGAAAAAAGTTTTTTTTAATAATTTCATCATAACATTTCATATCATTCTATACCATAGAAATAACAAGTATTTTGTACCTTTAAGAGGTTTATGACAGCTATATCTAATAGTCAAATAAAGGCAAATATAATCAAATCAAGAATCAAAGAAAAAATATGACTGTCCCTGAAAATAAAAAAATTGTGATGGACAACCTCCAAAATAAATATCTGCCTTACAGGTGTGCCCAGAATAAGGTCAAGATAAAACCAACATTACAAAAACTGTGTGAACGTCAGGTAGGATTTATGTTAAGGATGACAAATGATATTTCAGCCCATGTTTCTTGCAAATTTATCCTAATATGGCAGAGCCAATGGCATGTTATGAATAATTCATCGGTATCAAATCAGGCGACAGCTTCCATTGGAATATTGACAGTGGCGTAAAGCAGGGCTGTCAAAACAAAAAGCACATCCAGGGTATTCCTGGCATTTCTAGTCCTCCTATGGATTGACGCCACAAAGTGCTGGAGTTATTTTGTTTGTTAATTTTGCCACAAAAATTTGTGTCCCGCCATGTTTTATGGCTGACACGATTTACGACAGACCGAGAGGTAATTTAATAATATACGAAATTTGCTTCATTACTGAATTTGAATGTTCAAAATTTCTTGCATCTGTGCTATTCTTGGCTTCTATCCAATTTGGTAGGCGTATTTTTGCTACAAAAGAAGGCTCACATGAGGTAATTACCCCTGCTAGGCAAACGTGTTGGGTAGCCTGATCTAGTCACGTTCAGTGATGCCATTCATCTTGAACAGTCCATTGTTTCTGGCTTACCAGCTGTCAGCCATGTTCTATTGTTAACATTGTCAGTGGCATTTTGGTAGTCATTGTACTCATATCAACAAGCTAAATCCACAAATCTTCATTACATTTCAATGCTAAGAAACGTATAATTGCAATTAGTCAAATGGTTGGCCCCCATACCGAGCAGGATACGTCAGTTGACCTTGCTATGCATGGGTCACAAGCTTGCCATAAATTGTCAACAAACACAAGATAGAAGCCCTGAAGCTTGTTTCTCAGTTGAAAACAAAATGGCAGACCTTAAAGCAACACAATTCTATTAGACAAGACTTTGAGGAAAACGAGACCAAATGAAAGAGATATCATCTATATGACAGACCACTCCTTATACCATACTTGATTAAAACATAATTAATATTGAAAACACACACCTCAGAGTAGACATTGCGATTTAGCAGAATCATAAATCTTAGCAGTATAGATCCTGATCAGAGTCTCTCTATCAACAGAAACTCTTATCATGATGTTAGGAATGTGTAAAGGTGCTCTCCCATTGAAAAATTGTAAATTTCTGTCTTTTTAAATGATCGGGATCTCCACCGGCAGAATTGGTGATTCTTCCAGATGCAATCTCTACCCTGACATAAACATAACAAGTGAGTACGGGTCTGACCTGGAAGCGAAGGATGATAGTCCAGATGAGACCGAGGGTGAGCCTCTGGTTCCCGTCCACGATGTCGTGGGAGCCCATGTTCTCCAGATGCACGCGCTGCTCCTTCAGGAACTGCAGCGACTTGTCACAGTTCTCCAGACAGTGGATACGCATCTTCCCCCTGGTGGGTCTCGGCTGCAACAAAACAGTTTTTTTTTTAACACAGATAAATTTCTGCAAAATCTTTAAGTGAATTCATAAAATACACAGAAGTGGAAACACATTTTTTTCTACTCAATGGTCAACAGATAACAAGACCCAAGGCCATTTCAGGGTGTGACTATAAGACCACTTTAAGGTTACAGGCTACATGAATAAGACTGAAAAAGCATCTCTTCTCCCGAAGTCAGAAATATCAGGATTGAGACAAGTGTCACTCACTGAGAGTGAGGACTAACTCACCCAATAGGAGATGCAGTAGTTACAATGGCTGCCTGGGAAATTCCCTAATTCCTTTAGTTTGGAATGGTTTTGATCTTCTCAAACTGGGATGGACCCCTACTCTTTTCGATAGGTGTGGTGGGTTCTTTAACGTGCTCGAGGTGTGGCCCTCCTCACAGGACCTCCATTTAACATCCTATTTGAGGGACATCTCTAACCAAAGCTAGGTACTCATTTTCATCTGAGTCACTGAGTGAAGTCAGGAAAGTCAAGTAAGGTGCCTTTCCCACGGGCGCAATATCAGGGCATGTCAAACCAAGGACCCCTGGGTTCTAGGCCAAACACCTGAACCATTCCACCACCAATAACCACAATCGGATGTCAGTATAAAGAATGCAATAATAATTTCACCTCATCTATGTGTTAAACGTCTTTCCTACAAATTTCTATACTTTTACGGTTGTTTAAGTTAAGTATCACTGCTACAGTAGATTCCTCCTTTTTGACTATTAGTATTACAGAATAATATTAAAAATTCCAGAAAACAATGGTGGGTCAGTAGGATCTACTAGTCTTTCATCTACTTGAAGTGGATAATGGAAAGGTAGAAAAGACTCTTTTCCTTGGAATGTCCTTCGGAATGTAAGGTTGACTTAATCCTGGGACTCCATGTAAGAGGGTGGCCCGTCACTGATCTTATTTGTGTTCCCCAGAAATGGACAAGGTGTGTAAGGTTACAGGTAAGTATGTCTTGGGTCACTTCCTTATAATGGAGAGCTCCTCGGCGTGGAATCCTCAGGACAAACATGTTAGTATACAGATCGTGCCGAGGACTCTGTTGTGGAGGATGGTACAAGATGTGGTAAACATTAGAACATGGCATCACATCCTGCCGTGTGTAAAAGTGTGCTTACCCATCTGTGGAACTCACACCAAAAAAGGCTTTAGATCGACAATCAATCTGTTTCCTCAACATTTCAAGAGATAGTTGAACTTCTGAACACTTTGATTACAGATGAACATGAAAAGGGAGTGAAAATGATGATATTTTGAACAGCACTGCTAGATGAAATTGCAGCAGAACAGGGAAGCATAATTATTAGTTACGCCACCAACAACGTTTTCTGAAAGGGCACTACTTGTTTGAAATGACCAAATTATAGAGCACACAAACAAGGATCTTTTGGAATTGAACCAAAGAGGGGATGTTTAGTAAAGGGTCAATAGCTAATAGTTCCTGACTATTATTAGTTCTACTCTAGCCATTTGATATGAAGACAGGGTAAGATCACAGCCTAGTTTTCTTCAACCAGGGTTCGAAATACGCAGTTGCTCAGTTGCGACGCACAATCATATTTTGTTTGGCACAACTTTAGTTTCAGGGTTGCAACCTAGCTTTTAGCCGAGGATACCCACTAGGCAACCTGGCTATAAAAGTATTTTGAGCCTTGTTTTACCTTTGGATACTCTCTTATGGTCCTGACAGAGGGAATACATAAGGCATAACCTCCAGCCAAGGCCAGATACAGCTATAACAGGTCATTAAAAAAGACCAGGACTGGTGACCCCCATAATTCAAACGAGTTTTTACAGTATTACAGTTATGTGATTAAATAACAAAGTTGAAATCAAAGATAGGTTTGAATGTAGAAGGGTTGGGAATTTTATGACTGTTTTACTAACCAGTCTTTCTCCAGACAGTATCTCCAGAAGCTTGAGTAGCATCCGGCCGTCGCGCAGGTCTGTGTACAGGTCCGTGATTCGGCAGTTCACGCGGGCCAAGTGTGAGTTCACCCATTTGGTAAAGGTTTTCTTCTGGACCATCTCACGCTCATCTGAAAATAGAGTTCATAACAATACGATTTGTTATTAAAGATGTTGGATAACCATCATATTTGTTCAGAATCAAATGAGTAAGGTTCTGAGGAGTCATTTTTTCCCATCATATCAACATCAGTGAAAGTAGCAATCTTTGGAAAGCTTGAGTTTTTTAATACCGTTAAAATGATAGCGGGAAGGACAAATGATAACTTTTTGAACAACATATATGAAAAATGAAAAGGTTACAGCTAGGAGGTTTGTAATACTCCTTGGTATCCAATATGTTTATGTAACTTTGTTATACTTAACATACATTATAGTAAAAGGGAATGTTATAACTAGTTCTTGTATGTCAGAATATCTTGAGAATCTCTATCATTCTTATCAACTTATAAATTGTCCACAATTCATAGTGTATTTCTTTGTTGTTTATTTACATTCTGACATTGTGAAGATCTGCTTTGTTGAACAGTGTGTGTGAAGAAGAATATGTGTGCCCATAGGGAACAACATGGGAGTTCATTGACTATTGTACAATTATCTAAATTAAATATGACCTTTGAAGCATGCTTGAAGACCAGGGTTCACATGTCATGAATGTATTACTGATCATATCAGTCAACCTGATACCAAAGCACTACAAACTTCTTAGGTACCGTCCCAGGGAGGCTTGCCTTAGATAACCTTACATAAACAAGGATCCCAGTAAACAACGGTCTGTCAACAAAAATATTTACTTGTCTCTTCACCTGCAGCATGGGTGGCTTAGCCACGGCCAGAACAAATGTTTGAACACTCATGGTTCTAGGACACTATCTTCCCACTGGAACTCTGTCAACATGTAGGTACCACAGGTTTATACTTCCCAACCTAAGGGCCTCTTTACACCTACGACATTTTAGAGTCGTGCGATCATCGTCGTGGGCGACGTCGCCGGCGACGGTATTTTTTGGCCGTCTAAAGACGATCAAAACAATCGTACGACGGCAATAAACGGGAAATCCTCGAAATGTCGTGCGACCACCTCGGACCCAGTCGCACGACGTTCAGCGGGGGGGCCTGTGGCTGTGTTTTTCTCGTCTAAAGAAGAATCGTCGCCGGCGACGGAAGTGGGTGATATGCTAATAAGCCTACAGCGTGCTGTTTCCTGTCCGGGAAGGAAAGTTTCTATCGTTTTCTTTGTAAATATGCATGCAGTTAGCAATGGAAACATATTTTTCTCATCCGAAACCGGGTATTCCGGCGCGACGCCCTGCTACCAGTGGCTACTTCTCTAGTATGCCCCTATTCCTCGATCCCCGGGACATCCCCACGAACTCGGGTTAAATCCCGTCCGTCTCTGTACCAGCCTCAATCTCTTTCTTTGTTGAGCACCGTTCTCAACGTCTCATCTGCAGGGCAACAGTTGTTGCAAAGTCAGTAAAAGCTTCATCTTTTGACGAAAACAAGCGGTTCCCCCGCCATTTTGAATTTGAGCGCAAGAGTTCTTGAGTCACACGCGCACATCGATGGAATTCTGCGCCGCGGGGGTCCCATGATATTTCCTGACCGTGTGTCTAAAGAAAACCGTCGCCTACGACGATGATCGTACGACCTTATAACATTGTAGGTCTAAAGTGCGCCTAATATTGCTGAATAGATCCCTTTCATCTAGTTTTTCTAGGTCAGGAAATAGTCAATAGAGACAGAAGTGGAGCTATCCTGTTACAGGCCCTTATGTAGGATAAAATTTCCTTGCCATGGTAGGTACTTGGATACTTGGTACGTTGTCCATTCAACTTCTTAATGGTATACCTTAGTTACAATCTGATAACCCATCAGAAATATCATTGTTTTATACTGGCTGTCTTTTAAATGTTATGAATTAGACCTATCCTGACTGTCCATCACAATTAGCAGTTCAACCAATGCAAGAATGGCAATTAGCAGTACAACCAATGAGAGAGTGGAGCAAATAGTTTATTTTATTCGACTGTAGAAAAGTACAGCCAGGACTACCCAAATAGTTGCATTTTTATTCAGCTGTTTGTCATCAAATTCATGTTTGGTCAGTCTTATAGTAATACTTGCTGTATCAATATTTTTCTTTCCTTTGAGCAGGATGACTAAAGATGAACTATTAAAATTGGAACCCAAGTGCCCTTTGATTTTCAACACTTCTGATACCAAGGAAAATAACTTATGAGTAAGTACAACTGGCTCATGTTCAACGTCGGCTATAAGTAGAAACCTTTTATTTACAGTCTTGAGAGAAACAAACAAGATGGGATCTTGCCCTTTAAAAATGTTATTGACATAGAACTACGACAACACTTGGCGCCTATCACAGAAATAGAGCTGATCACTCTGAAAAAATAATTGGCCATGTCACTGCTTGTCTCAAGCACAGCAAACCCACACGTCCCCACCCTAGTGAAAGAGACATTCTCTGTGTTTTTCTCACCTTTGTTTACCTAACAAATGGGGGGAACCTTATACCTTTTAGACCAGATAAAGACATCTACGGCCCATCCTTTCTTAGACAGTCTGTTTTGTGTGTCTCTCTTCACAATCTTATGTCCAAACAACATGTAGTTTCAGCTGTCCTATCAGGCATACTTTTCTGCATCCGATGGCTTGTTAACCAGGTAACTACACCTACTCGGGTGTCACCTGTTGTTATTCTACAACATTCATGGTGCTGTTTCAGGTAAAATATTTCTACAATGTTTATTCCTTCAAGTTGATACCACAACACACCATGTATACCTTAAAAACATCCCTTAGGAAAATGGAGACATTTGTGGTTTGCCTAAACTATTTACTAGGAGGGAGAGAACAGGAAATGGTCAATTTCTGCTTGACAGAAGACAAAATCACCTGTGCTTTTATCACTTAAATGCCACACCTTCCTTCCGTCAAGGTTTATCAATGTGGACAGCCTTCCAAGGCCTATAATCGGTCTTAATTACAGGGAAAATTCTTATTGTATGTAAGGAGCGTGCCTACAAAAACACCAGAGGCACTAACTATTCATTGAAACCCTCGTGATAGTCATCTCTAGCGGGATATTTGGCTAATGACAAGAGGGGTCATCTTATCCTTCTGGGAGGCCAAATCACTGGAAAATGCCAGGCATTCTACATTTTCCTGTCAGGGAACACAGAATGTTATAGTTGCCTCTGAAATATTTCTGATTCCTGAGGAGGTGAAAGTCCTGGGAGGGGGGTTCTTAGGAGTGCTATTGGTCAACCTGCTTCAAAGGACGTGGTAATTGATCAATAGGCGCTGCGAAACGGAATGAAAATAAAATACCGATGCCCTTTCACAACCATCAAGTCAATCGTAAAACCTACACAACTGAACAAGACACCTGTACTACCACTGACTGTACATTATCAGTCTTTCCTTGGCTTGTTTACATGCAATGTGAGGCATTCCCCCGGCTCATTTGCATCACAACACCTATACCCCTGAGCACATAATGGTGCCACACAGGTAACGTGGCTTCACAAACCACACATTGTAGGACGTACGTTTTGGCTGTAAAAAAAATACATGATCGTTGCAGTAAGGCTGTGCAGTGCCCCATGGTGGCATGCTAAGGATGGGTTCCATGTTTGCAGTGGATCCCTTCTGTTTGCCCAAGACACAGCCTAGAGTGAACAGAGAACATGTTTACCTCTAGCACCACTTCACTTGACAGGAGGGCCCCTGTGATTTTACCTTGCAAGGCCTTGTACTTGAATTCCATTTGGGTCTCCAACTCTTTCGCCTCTTGTAGTTCGGCCATGCTGCTCCTTCTCGAGCTATCCGCTGCGCTACTCCTTCTGGAGCTGTTTCTGCTCGCCATGGCGAGTCTCTTTACACAGGGATAACTCAGTAGCGCTCCTTGAATTCCTTACTGAAACGGAGAGGTTCTGGTCCACGAGAACGGGTTCCCGCCCCGATTTTCCCGTAGTTTCCACACGGTGCTCGCCGGGGCACCCCACAGTCAGGTAGGTAAGTGACCTTGTCTGGCTTCCAGCGCCCTTGCTAATCCTCTGTCCTCAACTTTAGCGGACACACCTTCTTTTCGCTGCGGGTAAACTTCCTTCGTGGTGGCTGCACCTTGTGTGGAATTTCGATGACCAGCTCCGTGCTGTCAGTCATTTTCACTGAGACGTATCTTGCTGACCCCCTTCCTCATTAGCATGTCTTGCCTATGAATGCAATTGGGTGGGGCCTCCTCTCAAGGCTTTGCCCTCAAGCCTATCCCCCATACTAAGCACCCCCTTTGTTGTCACACACCCAAGATATAATTGCAGCCAGCGGGGCGGTGTGCAGTGATTTCCAGTTCTGCATTCATTCCCTTACACCTTGAATGCTACCCTGTTGTAAGTTCCCCCTTTTCTTGTAACATCCGATGCAAAGCAAGCTACTAAACCACTTGGACATCGACTCATATAGCTGCGTGCAAAGTTCTTAACTTGGTAAGTACGTGTTGATCATTTGTCTCGTTTCAAAGCTCGATGAACCAGTTTGCCAAAGCCAAGCAGAGTGTTTGCCCTTGCTGGGTGACGCTTCTATGCGGTAATGCTCGTCTGTCACGGTTGACAATTGTGTGTAACATGTACGCTGCATGTGCAAGGAAAGGAAGCAACAACTTTCACATGACAAATGTTGGAGGGAACGGTTCTGGTCAGCAAACAACCAAGATTCGTCCTAAATACCAAGAATACCCCATTTCGCCTCCAAAACATTCCATGAACTAAGATTCAGGGTGGACATTATTCTTGGCCTTTTCAATGGCAGAAATACTTTGAAAGTAGTTGACCCTGGCGAACAAGCTGGTTTGATCAGAATAGCACTTAGTAGTTTTGGTATAGCTAGTACAGCTACTTGAAGATATGCTTGAATACATACTAAACCCAGCTTGAAAAAATATACATAGACAATACTGGCAAACTCCTTCTTTTGAAACGTACAGTAGTTTTATTAGCCAGGTTGGGATTGCTGTGAAGAGATTTAATAGTCTTTTACATTTCCACATGAACCATAGTCTATGATAGAGATAAAAGATGACACATTTAAGCTTTTTAAAATTCAAATCTCGAATTCCAACTGAAAAAGGTGGTCATCATGATATCTACAACTTACTTTTTACTTCATAGCATTTACAAGTAAAAATAATCAACTGTATACATAACATAGTGACTAGTCTAAATCTTTGAAGAAAAGTTACAAAAAAAATAATGCACTTTCTACGCCATACAAAATCATGAAAATTACATTAAGAAATTTGAAAACCTTCATTCTACTGAATAATTCAAAGGGTAGACGTGTCTCTTTTCTAATTGTAACCTCGCTGGCTAAGACCCAAGTTTGAAAGTGGAAATGTAATTTACAGTATGACTCACATCACTAAAAAGTGACTAATTTCATAACACAAGCACAAAAAACTGTAGAGTAGCACGTCAAAAGTTAACTTCAACACAATCTTTTCAAATTTGTTCTTACTTGTAGTTGAACTACCAAGATGGCTGCCATTATTCTTCTTCTGCCATGAGATAAACAGTGCATACGGGACAAGTGCCCAGTGCAACAAAAGTGCTCAGGATGTATCAATACAACAAATACTAGAATGCAAGGAATGTTACTTGCTAACTCTGTGGCTAAAGTAGGATTTACACAAATCTATAAGATATATATCATCTACCTAAAGGCACCAAAGCATGCAGCAGAAAAGATTTTAAGAGCCATTCATGCATCCCTTCAAGGCAGAGACTTTTCAGTTCCATGCAACAGTAGACTTTCCGTACAAGTCAACCATGTAAGCTACATGTAATCTTCCGTATAACTATAAGTCTGCTCAGAGATCAATTCCAGTATCATGGCCCAACTATTATTACAATGTTTAGGATGTCTAGATAAATGTTAAATACAGATAAAAGATAAACACTGGCTACAAGAATGATTCTTTCCATCTGAAATGTAAGCTTGGTAACAGCATGCAATGAGTGAGAACTTTTCCTTTGAATTCCTTGTCAGAGTACGGCATTTGGCAAAAACAGTACTTCTCATAAATCTGTTCACAATTCAACTATTTGGATTCTTGAATGCACCTGATCTAAGAGATAAGCTTCAAGTACAAGAGGTAAACTGTTAGAGGTGACTGTAGTGGGGGTCACTTTTGCCTAACTGCACAACCACATCTCTTTAACATGTGTAAGATATGCCTAACAAATCAAGGGATAAAGTCACTAACCGCAGATAGGAAACAAACTCTTCGAAAGCCACTGATCTTTTCAAAATACCATGAACAATATGTTAAAGTCAAACAACTAGCTCTTGTGCTTCATTTCCCTTAATAGTCAAGATGAGTTCTCCCAGGTCCAGTCTTCTTCTTTGTCTTAAATGCAACACATCTACCATTTTCAACTTTTTATCAACTTGCTCTGTTTTCTTGCTTTAAAAAAAATAATTCTGATCTCTTCATATTGGCATAATGTCATGATATCAGTCCCCAAGACTGTTCTTTTTTATTTCTCACTCCATTTAATAACTAAATGAGGTCATTACATGTAACCTTTGACCCGTTCAACAAGTGGAGCAGAACACATGCTGGGGGATCTCTTTTAGCTACAAATTATAATTACATATCTTTAAGCAGCAGCAATTGTAATGTATGGTATGTTACATTTTTGAGTTTATCATCTTCCTAAATAGTAGATTCGGGCTGCATTCTACCCTCACACTTGCATACTTTCTGAAACTTAGACCACGCCTTTTGCGAATCCTTTGGGACCACAAGCAAGATTGATTACCTGGCTACCTAACAACCAAACTATTCTGAATATGGAGCAAACCAACCACAGCAAAAACGCCCTTGCAGAGCATGGTCAATCCACCCCGTACAAACAACCCCAATATTTACATAGAGCTAGAGAGCAACATTCAGTACACACACAGGGCTCAAAACAGTTTTTTCTGTGTGTAGGTAACATTTGAAATTATTGTTCCTATTATATGTAAGTAACAGGGCACTATGATAATGTTACTATGTAGTGTAATGTCTGTCAACTGCTTTGTATAGAGAGAGTTGGAAGAACAATTAGAGCTCGAAATATTGGGTGCATATACACTTTTATGCATCCACAATTGGGGTGATCACCTAAATCTTTAGGTTAGGTCAGGGCTAACTCCACGACCCATCCCTCCATTCGGGGACTGAAATTTGCTTGTTGGGATGGACAAAAATGTCACCCCTTCCATTAAAATATCTGAATTCATGACATGAAATTAATGAAAATATATACTTGAAGTTTCAAATGACAAAAACCAAACAATGAGTGGGACGAATAAAAATTTACAGCTTGAGATAGCCCCTAATGGTTAGCAGCACCAGTGCACCTTTTCCCAAAACTGAATTTGGAGCCTTGACAATTAGAACAGCTGGCTGGAGTCTGTCTAGACTGTCTCTAATTATAGCCCGAAATGTAAAACTGCAAGGGTAGTGGGGACCTGTGGCAGGGCTATGAACTTGATAGATGATTCTGACAGTGACTCAGATGTCCTACTGCCATCAAACATGGCTTACCAACCACGCCCCCTTAGCCACAGCATATAAACTATGTCAGGTACACTGGTGAGAGCCACTATGCGTTACTTGCACACGATAAACATAACAAACCAGAGTAAAATAGTAACGTCTACAATGAAAAACACTATCGAAGTGAAATAGCAGCAGAGAACTGGAAACAGCCATTTTGAATGACCTTGCAACCATTACGAACACTTGAATGATGGCGACTGCTAAGTGGTGGAAGGTCATACAAAGGTCATAATGTCCATCTAACAGCTATGCAAATCATGTCACTACTTCTGGCTAACAGAAATTGCTCAGATATAAAACGGCAGTGACCAGTACTGTAAATGCCTTTATGTTTGCAGTTGGGAGAAACTGGAGTGCTCGCGATGGTTTTAAGTTCACGGTTTAAACGAGGGGGCAGGCGAACAGAAGATAGAACAAGCACTTTTGCAGTTTCAAGTTGGCAGTAAAGAGGTCACTGTGAAAATTTCAGCATTTACAGCATTTTACATAGAATGACTTGAGAAATGGTTGAACACTTACCGGCCAGGGCTTTGATCCTGGAGCGCTCGAAGAGACGAGCGGAGCTGTTCTCGTCCCAGTCATCGATGTCGTGTTGCACCGTCTCCCCCCAGCGTTGGTTGATGTCAGTCGTCATGGTGCTGTGCTGTTAGCTACCAGTGTACACCGCAACACCACAACTGACTGTGGAGTGGCTGAAAGAAACAATGACCAAATTCAATACTTATTCAACATCAAACTTAATGAATCAAAGTTTCCACAAGTGCATCAAACATTAACGAAAGACAGTAACTTGTAAAACAGTGTAAGAATTATTAAACAGGCCTCGAAATTAACCATGTCCCGATGTCCCGAGGACAGTAGAATTTGGGTTCGGGACAATTCAACTTACGTTTCGGGACAATTTCGGGACAATCAGAAAATTCTGACGGTCAGTCCCCGTCATGGAGGAACTCGATTCTTCACTGTTTGAGGGCTTTTGTGTTTACTACTGACTGTATGTAATTTTGCATGTATTATATTTTTCATGCAAAATGTTTGCCAACATGCAATTTTGTATGTAACTGAAAAAAATATTTCTAACACACATATGCCATGGCTTGAATTCAGGTTCAGACTTGAGTATAGGTTCTAAGCTGAACATGAACCTCTGGAACTTAATCCAGAACCTCCACTAAGTTCACATCTTTGGCCCTGGTTGGGACACTTCGGGACACTTTCTGGACAGTTGAAATCCACTTTCGGGACAAATCAGGGACAATAGGGAAAAAAGTTAATTTCGAGGCCTGATTAAAGAACACCCTTTAATCCACTGTTTTCCAGTCTCAAATGGTCAATATTCCACTCCAGCTTCAGACACAGATAATCTAAAAAATTCACTTGATGAGCAAGGATAGGCACCACTTTCCAGTTCAGTTGTATTCGAATATGATGTCTACATATTGTCCTGATATACTGTATCGTATAACATTACATTTATAACACAACACATCACATCACAACAAAACACATACCTCCCTCATCCCTTAACTATTCTACTTTGGAAAAGCCCCTTGTAACTTGAAATAAAACATATGTTTCAAGCCATAAAGCATCCTAGCTGTCTTGTGTCAACCTGTCAACAGGCACAGGTCTGGTTAGAACATAGAAGTAAGGTCACACAGCCATACAACATTAATCAGGCACACAGGCCTACTTATTAATATCTATGAGGTATCCTGCAAATATGTTATAGCATCATTTATATTCATATCCTATTAAAGCAAAAGATAAAAATGCTGTGCTCAAGAAGCAAAAATAACTTTCAAAAAGCAGCTAAATATTCATGATATATCATTGTTATCTTGATCTTAATATCATGATTAAAAAGTCTATAAGTATAACAGTTCTGTGACCATCCATAAGATACCACCATCGAAAAACATCGCAATTTTAATCATTACAAAATCAAAAATCAGATTTTCATTTTTGGTCAGATCTTTTCTTCCCATACACCTAGACCAGATATGAATCATATTACATGAAAATGACAGTATCGGAATATTTTTTCCAAGCACTCACTGACTAACATTTCTGTGTTTGGCAACTTGTTTTGTAAATGTCTATTTTTCTAAGTCTGTAAACAATGCCCCACTAAAATGCAATCTACATGTACAATCCCTAAGTGTGATAACAGGTGATTATCTCATCAATCATTGGAACAATTGCAGTACCTGGTACCATGAAAGGGAATAATAATCAAGCATGAATAGTAGTTGAGAGGGTTTGTGAACAATATGGCCTACCAAATTGTCAATCAAAGAGAAAGTAGCATTCTTATGGATAAGATTTACCACCTGTATGTGTCATTATCAGCTGTTTGTTGGTTGCTTCAGACCCTTGTAATGCCTATGGGCACAAAGGACAGCAAGTTTCCTTGCTGTTTCTGTAGCAAGGTATGTATTTATAGGGAGGGATTGCTAGCTTGTGCTCGAGTCAGTGCACCTCCTCGAACACAGGACCCCTATTTTACATCCAATAAACCTTCCGAAAGATGGGTGTAGTGTAGCCCCAACTAAGATCGAGCTGTTAGCAACTACAGTCAAACCTGTATTAGCGGTCACCTTTGCATAGCGGCCACCTGCCCATAGTGGTCACTTTTTGTCGGTCCCTTGGATTTTTCCCATTGACATAAGCATTAAGAATTAGGCTATAGCGGCCACCTGTCCAACGCGGTCGCGGCCAGACGATTTTCAATCCCGCGAGTACAGTAACACTGCCGATAACGGCCAATGTGCGCCGGTGGAAGCCGCATCGCCTCCGCACGCCGGGTTCAAAATCTTCATTTTTTAATGCAGTTATCAAGTTTATGTGAACTCAACTTAACGGGATAATAATAAAGAAAACAAGAATGTTTTATCTTCGTTAGATTATCCATGGTTTGACGCGCGCGAAGTCAAGTATTTCTTCACATGGCTTGCGTTTGTACATCGTAGCATATTTGACTATTTCTGTGCATTTGGATTGGACAAAGATTACGGTAGTTTTTGGAAAATACAACCCGCACATGTATCTGATGCGCTAAGTTGGCGAATTATTTCAATGTCGGCCCAATATTTCCGTTTTCCCCGGGAATTCATCCGAAAATGTGCCCAAACACGATTTTCAAAATGGCGGAGCAGCATAAAGGTCATCGGAAGACACCACTGTTGCGGAGGTATAGTGTGTTAAATCTATTTTGCTGCAAACTATCACTGAGGATAATTACTGAACCAAAAGCTTCAAACTAAATATGGATAACATTACTATCTTGTAAAATTTGGGCTGTTGCAATTTTCTGAAAAGAAAAAAGCCCTCAAAAGAGCGACCTTCCTCTAATTACCCTATTAGCATAATGGTAGAAGCCGATCATGACAAGCAAACAACAACAGATTAGGAAAATTGTCGCCACGATTTTGTGTTTGAAAACGGTCGGAAAACGAACAGTAAGTGGCAACTGAGCAACATATATTTTGTTCTATACTAACTAGGGGGCATTTTGCTGCGAAGAACTTTGTTTCATATGATTAAAACTCGTTGGTGACGCGTGTGCCGGCAGCGAAGCAGTCGCGAAGGATCAAGAGTTGAGTATGGCGATGCTGGTCTGTTCAGACATGAAGCTCGAGCAGACCATGGATTTTGGAGTTGGCAGATACAATAATTCTTTTTTCAAGCCCATGATAGAAGTAAAAGAACAACAATCGAATTTCTAAAATGTGCCTTACCTATGTAATGTTAAATGTGTACTGTACGGTGAATAAATGTATCTCAGTGGGTACTGAAAACATGTGTCACTCGTGGTCAATTAATCAACATTTTCTCCATAGCGGCCACCTGTCCTTAGCGGCCAGTTTTGGCCAGTCCCTTGAGTGACCGCTATAGACAGGTTTGACTGTAATTGGAACCATGAGCTCAACTGTGAGGCTGCTACCAGTTGAGCTACAGGGAGGGACATCCCTCATTATCTGCTGTACTAATTAGTAAACTTTCCTTTCGCAATAAATCTAAAATGTCAGCCTTCTTCCTAGAAGCAGCTATAACAAGTGTGTTCAACCCTACATAGCAAAATAAAAATGGCACAACATGAAAATTACATATCACAGAAGGTGACAAACCACAGGTGTTCGACATTTCATCATCCCCAGCCTGCAAAATTAGCCTCATTTGAAGACAATAACAAGTATGACCCTGCATGGCATTCTTTAGGCATACCTTTGCAGTGACTTACACAAAACATATGGTCACCACAATGTTCCAATCAACAAAACAAACTGTGCCAAAGACTGGGGTGAAGAAAGACGACAAGACCACAAGTCAAGACTATGAAAGTTGTGTCAAACAGAAGTATAATGGCTTTGACTTTGTTGTTTTTTTGTGTACAGTTAACTCCACAGAATAGCTGCCATCACAGAGTGCATAAATCAGTAACAAACAAGACCACCAAATTTGCCAAACATACCACAAATGTCTTTTGTGCCACGGTTTAAATCAAACGAAACATTGTCGGCTCATACCAAATCAAAATTCAAATTGATGATATCATTCTACCTACATGTAGCTGATGAACATTCAAAATCGATCAAGTTTTAACGGTGACAAGGATATCCTTGATCAAACTTGTTGGTATTCAAAATCATTACAAAAACCTTACCTTTCAAATTCTTATTGCTACAGGCTTTGCTGCACTTCTAAATCACATTAGCTGTATTTTGAGGCATGTCATGACTAGAAGTATCCAGTATAGCAAATGAATGAAACCAGGTCTTGCCCAAGTAGCCAGTGGCTTTAGGGCAGGAATCCTAGCATTCCAAAACAGAGCTGATCAGCCCTGGCATCCCTGGGGCCCAACTGGACCAACAGTTACAAACTCTGACAGGTCACAACTGGTTATAGGCCATAGGCCAATCCAAACACAAACCGTGAGATGTCCAATGTTGAATGGGAAAACGACAGCGAAACTACACTGACCCTCAAGAACCAGCTGATAGTTACTCCTTCATATTATGTTTCTACAAATTCTTTGAGAGTAAAATGTAATTCAAATTCTAACATATGTAATGAAAAAAACTTTCCATCATGTGTAAAAAAGTAAAACCAAAAGCATAACTTTCCGATCATGTTTAAAAGCATTGATTATTTGCTGACTACCTTCATCTACAAGTTGGAAAAACATTATGGATGGTAATTCCAGAGCTGAACAGGAACTAGCTCGGAGTGGGTGTGGTCCTTGAGTGGAGGGTGTGGCAGCTTTTTATGACACTCTGTAACCTTTAAACCGACCATCAACAAGATACCAGAGTGTAACCATATCTTTGCCTGTTCCTTCTTCTAACCACCATTTGTACTGGTATCTGGCAAACTCTTACAGATGCTTCCTGCCCATTTCCATGCTTTAGAGAAATTAGAGGAGACTTAAAAAGTTTAACAACTGGTGAAGAGATTGGCGGTATGGGCAGGAGCTTCCTTTCTTGTTTCTGTCCAGGGTCAGCCTACAATTTAGTGTGTTTGCCAGATATCTCTAAGATAGCTGCAGAGAATGTGATGAGCCAATTTGCTGTAGATTCTTGTCACAAATGAGTGCTTTGACTACAGCAATGAATGAACTGATAAAACAAACAGCCCAGGATGACCCAAACATGTAGATGTACATATTACTGTAAATGTTGACATGTTTGCAGCAGCTTATTGTTTGAGATTTTCGCGGTGACCTCTTACCATGAACATAAAAACGTGAAAACAATTGTTCTGTCTTTTGCCCACTTACACCCTTGTTTCTACCACAAACTTAAAACCACTGCGAACACTCAATTTTCTCCCTGCCGCAAAATTAAATCGCAGCAAACTTAAAGGTGCTAAATATCAGTTGGTGAACATTCAAGTGACAAGTAAATATTGTTTAGAGCACAAAACCAGGCAGAATGCTGAACTGAGGCTCATTGCCTATGGATACCATTCCTTCCACTAAGGGACGTGACCATGGCATGACACAAGTGACCCAGCCCATTCAAGTTTCCCTGCTGGACTTGGATACCTTCCAAATAATGCATTGCCTCCAACCAATGGCATACCCATACATGTGGCATTGCACATGGGTCATTTGTTAACCTTTTAAGACTTGCAGTTTTCTGGTTAACATCTGTTTAAAGGCAGCGGTGAGCTAACTGAAGGTCTAAACAACAAACAGGTTTAGGGGAATTTTTACCATGTAATCAATGTTTGCTTTCTTGGAAGTTGGTTATCAAGCAGTTAGTAGTTAGTTACTTAAAGTAACAACAAAACATGATACAAGATTCCATCATCCATGTAAGTATTTTTAAACTGCAAGGCCCGAAAGTCATTTTTGGGAATAGGTGCACTGGTGCACCCAACCAAAAAAATTAGGTGCACAGAAAAAATTTTGGGCGACCACATAAAATAAAGCTGAATGTAAGCAAAACATAATCAGAAAGTTTAAGCTTCTGTTTCTCTTGAGAACTTCAATCTGTATTAAACTTTCAAAAATATTCTGTAGACTAGTGTACCATACATGATAGTACCTTTACCCTATAGCATACAAAAATTTCTAGGTGCACAGCTCCAATTTTGGGTGTAAACAGGTGCAGATGCACCCACTATTTCGAGCCCTGAACTGTCAAGTTGTTCAATGATTGCTTTTGTTTCTAGGACAGTCTTTATCCACAGCAGACTGACAGGGTTTGAATGACAGGTTAGATTTGATTAACCCAATTTGTCAGTTCTGAGGCCGCTGGTCTTCTGCTTTGGTCATCAAATTAGATGTGAAAGTAATTACCACCTTCCCCCAACCAGGTCATTCCTGGATATAAACTGCTCAACAGCAACACATAAAGCCAGTTATTTATGATGCTCCACCTAGTAAATAAAAGTTCTGGCCATTAAAATCAATCAATATAATTCATCCTTGCACTGTGCTCAAATTTGATTAAAAAATTCCAGTGAACCTACAATACCATGCTTCAGTTACATCAACATCAAAATGAAGAAAACAATCAACAGACTTTCCTGCTCCACCTATGTATGGAACAGAGACAAAAAGGGTTATTACAAAACCAGGCCACACACATACCATATAATCTTACTATGAATGTAGAGGCACATATTTCTACTACCACCTCATCCCTTTCCATTTTTACTGTTGGAAATTTGCCAAGGTAAACCCACTTGTTAAAGCAATCTGATTGCTAGATGGCTTTTCAAAATGTCGATAATGATTTCGCACATTTCAACAGGCAATTCAACTAATTACCACAGAACAATAAAAACTTAAATGTCCACCTGTAAGCAAATATGCAAGGTCAAGCTTATATCATGTTGGCTAGTCACTGAATACACAAATATCAATTCTGCAAAGTGGTGGAAAATTACCATGTCAAATTAATTTTCTCAACCATCTCAGGCATGAAGTTTCTGGCATCTGGTTCAAATTAGAACTGAATTGTTTACTTTCCCCACTTCAAAATATAACCATAATAGTATATAATAAAAACTCAATTTCCTTTAGCAAATATGATACTTCATTTTAACACTCTGTCTCAGAATGTATGACAAAACTACATATGAATTCATTGAATCGCTTAGTCTTGATGCTGGATACATCATTACATGTAAGTTTATTTGCATACTGTACGAAAATGAAAGGCAGAGAGACCCTTTGTTGCTCGCTATGAGGACCCTGTTAAAAATCTACAGGACGCCTAGCGTCAGCCAATGGCTGATTAGCCACACTTTGTAAACACAGCTTTCCCCGACCCATTCATCTACCAACTGTATAGCAAACAACAGCCAAGTTCACAGACCTTTCAACATCAATTACAAAATTTTATGTTCTAACAGTAAGTGCACTCTATTTCACAGGGGATAAATGTAACTACTTTTAAAATATGTGACGTATATATACGCAGTATTCCCTAAATATCATATGGCGCTAAGTAATGTATATTAAAAAAAAAGGACAACAAAGCAAAGGTTATTAAAACAGGATGCAATGCCAACAAAAATGTTCCTTGCAAAATTGCAGACAGACAAGATTTTCACCTGAAATTTAGTACAATTTGATACAAGGAAACACTATTACACATGATAAATAAAATACTTTAATTTGGTGGGGCCGAATTCAAGTGACTTTGGAGTGGCAGGCATATACAAAAGGGACTTCTAAAGAAGTATGTGTTTTTCCAAACGAGCTACATGATGTGTATCCATCCTTGGGAAACAAGGACACGGAAGCATTGGCAAGCATGGGTACACATCAGCATCCGTGTTGGAATACCAAATACTGCAGCAAAGAACTGCAGAATAGGAAATCATAACAGGGATAATGTCTGGCAAATAAAATCATGGTGCTAGCATCAGCAATTCAGCATGCTACAACTTGACTAAGTGGTGACTCATAACACTCTCTCCCACCCACATACAGTATAAGCATATGCAACTAGGTTAGAGTCCTAAAATAGTTAATTTTGCAATTTCAGTTTTTATCTTGAATTTATGGGGGCATTCTGCTTGCTAAATCATAAGTTCCATGCTGAGTGAAAGAAAACTAAAATCTGTCAATGCTAAGCTAAGGTTCAATGTGATAGCCAGTGGACTTATCCTGACACTGACACATGATATTCAATGCATGACCAAAATCCGCTTAGCTCTGATAGCTTCCCTAACTGGTATGGACTCCTCCCTGATGACATAGACAATTAAAATTGTATGAAATGTTTTGCTGATACTGGCAGGCCTGACTAACAGAATCTCTCTCTATCTTTTCAGCCTGCCAAAAATTGTTGTGGGATTCTTCAAGATAGACCACCATCCATCACGAGATGTCAAAGGTCACTGTGCTGAGGTAACCTGTCCGTGCACAGGAAAGGACATCTATTGATTTTCAGCCAATTACGGAATGGCTCTGATATCTCCTAAGCCCCTACCCTACTGTATATGCACCATGGTGACATAGTCTCTGTTTTGTAAGCCTTATCGAACATCTAGCCTCAGACCTAAGCACAAGATGTTCATCAGTAATTATTTTTTTCAGTTTCCACTCGTTCATTCTTGCATCAATCCTACCTTTGGATTCAACTAAATGCTACAAATTTCATGCTTTTCCTTCTGTTGAACCAAAAACAGAAACAGCTGTGTTATGACTATATACAAAGCTACAGACATGCTAATAATATTTGTAAGGTTTCCTGTCTAGCAAGTAAATATCAATACAAATATGAAATTCTTTTAATAAAGGAAAAGATATCAAACTCAAAATAACCATGCATGTTCAATTGACAATTTGGAATATCAATAATTTAACATCTTCCTTTTCACAAACAAGATGGTCAAGCAATGTTTATCATACTAGATGGAAACTATTTGTTATTCAATACACACACATACTACATGCTTGATGGAAGTACCTTACTACTGAAAAGTCTGACTCAATTGATATTCTAGACAAGTCTATGTTATCTGCCTCTATCTGTCTAGAAGATTGTTGTGAGTAGTTAACGCACATTTCAAAATATTCTGTTTGCCTCTTCACATCAATATGTTCAATTACGGCTCATATAAAGTTTGTTAGTATCAAATAACCCTATAAAACCATGCATTTGTATCATTACCAATAACTTAAGTAATTTACAGATGACATTGGTCTGGTTAGAAATGATGGTTTACATTCTTTGTCACCATTGGATGAACATTACCAAAACTGCTTGGGATTAGGCCGTGCCTTTGCATGAAAACAATGCATATTTCCACTGTGTTAAGTTAACAACATCTTGAACAGGTTCAAATCACTTGATAAACAATAAACCTGTTGTTATTGACTGCTTCTCATTCTGTCTTTACATGCCTCTCAAAGGAACAATGGCTCTGGAAACAAGCTCCGTAATCTTACCATGACAACAAGGCTCCTTTTGCCGCAGTCCATCTCTTAGAAAATTGCTGATATCCGATTTAAGTATAGCTGACAGTAATGGGTGGTAATGAAATTATCTGATGGTAGCGTCCCTGTTATTCTGGCTATCTCATCTTGAATTCTTCCCTCTGTCTGTGGGCTCTAGCTATAGCCACCATGCCCTGGAGCGTATTTCGCGTAGCTAGATTTGTGCTGAACAAATTATAAAACTGGCATCAGCTGGTGGCAAACTGTTTCAGATCGCTCAGTCTGGTGATGAGCAAAAATGCTTGTGGGAGGTGGAATAATTCCAGGCAGCTGCTGATGTATTTCACAGTGCCTTGCAGGATGACCTCTCTGACTTTTCAGTTGTTAACCTAAGACATTACGTGGGTGCTAACCCACTTTCTTTCTTTTTCTTGAAGCATACACAGCCAACATCCGTTGCAGTTTGTACTACCAACCCCACCCTTACTCCACAGTAATGTGCACACAAAACAGTACCCTATTTGTTTTCCGCCCCCCTCCCACACAGCACAGACTGGGTTTGAAAACACGGGGTCGGATTACCTGGTATGTTTTGAACCAGGTGAGACAGACCTTTCTTTCACACATAATCTAATCTGATACCTTTTCCTTTCAAAATCAAGGCCACGACAAAATGGAGCAGGAAAAAACAGTGGCATATTAATCAGTGCACGTTTGGCATTCCCCTTCTGAACAAGAGAATGAAATTTTTGGCCGCCTAATTGAATCGTTGAGAAGCAAGCGTGGAGCTCGATTCGATCCCTCCCCCTCTCTTTCTACGTTAAAGAAATACAATATATCTTTATACAGATATAAAACAGAATTGTTAGTTTGTTGAAGTAGATTATAACGGTGCCTTTGGTACAGAACATGGGACTAGGTCATGTCCCATTCTAACGGTCCCGTCAAAACGTGCCTGAGCGTTTTTGACCACCGCCCATTTTCAGCCTATCGTTTCTCGGTTGACCCGAATTCCTTCACTGCACGTCTGTCCTCTTACATTGATCTACCAGACGAGTTTAACCCCCTTCTTTTGGTCAGAATAGATTCCCGACACAATCCCTGAATATCTAGGTTAGTCAATCCTGAGGTAAAAAGTCTATTTTCGCAAGGATTCCCACCCCGAAAGGGCGAAACAATCGCAGACGATATAAAAACACGGAACATAACGGTGGGCCAGTAGTGCAAACAGCGGGAAACACGCTTCTGTTTGAGTCTAAATTCCGGCCCACTGAGAAGTAGGACGGTTGAAATCTTTGACAACAAGCTAGCACAGTTCACCTCCAAGGTACGATAACAAGGACAGGGTACCAGGATTTGTCCTGCCGGTAGGGGAGGGATGCGATCACAGTCGGGAGAAGCTTTTGAGGTCATCACAGTGAAGCCATGTTGGATGCAGTGCAGCCGTCCCGCCACCCGTCCCTACTAATATTTTCCACACATACAAACCTCTCACTTAACATACACGTAACAAGTTTCCCCCATACCTTAGTCAGTGGCACAAAATCCTGAAGGCCTGAACCCGGTATTCCTTGTTTGCTTTCCAACAATCGCCACGTTTATCAGAAAATATCCAAATATTCGGTGAATCTGGAGCCAACGGGCGCGGAGCGACCTAAGACTGTCAGCACCTGGAGTTGGGTCCCGCAAAGTAGATCCTACATGGGCTAAATCCTAAGGAATTGGTTTTCTTCTCTCTTCTGTACTTGTCTATCCGTCTTGTATATAAAGTGACTACGTGGGGATGACTATAGGGTTATGTCACGGTGCTAAGTTGTAGAACCGGGTTGGGCTGGCTGGACGGACGGCGCCGCGGGGCGGAGGGCTCCTTTCGGGGACGGATGTAAACCGGTCAGTGGAAACCCGACACCAGAGAGTATTATGGGATACCTAAGGTTGGTCTGGTAGAATTTTAGGGACAGTCCACTTCTGCACCGGATGAGTGGGAATAAGTGGCAATTTTCAATCACTCGTGAAAATAAAAGCGGGCAAGTACGTGATGAATTCTAACCGTCTTTAGTTTCAAAAGTACGTCAACAGGGCTTTTCAGAGCCCTTATTTCGAATCCAGATGAAATAGATAAATTATTGAATTTCAACGATTGATTTGAATTAAATCAAAGAACTGATTTATAAATCAATTGATGAAAAATAGAATTCCCATATCAAGCCATTGTGATTTACTATTCCCTAATGGAATTGAAATGCGGTATATTGCGTATACACATACAGTGATAATGGTAATAAATTATGCAAATTAAGATACTAATCACGTTGGAATTAGCACCCAAAACGTTTTCATTATCCCTAATATAATAGGTATGATGAAATGAATTAAAAGCGCATTGCATTTTGCGCTAGCCGTGAAATAGTAGTAAACAAAACGAGAGTAAATTTAGAAAACAAATCAAATAAACAAGATTCTTGCATAGTGCCGTTTTTCAGACACTAGCTCTAATTTCCTTTTCTTATCAATCATTCTTTGATTATTATACATATCGTTTTCTAACTGCATGTGTTGTTAAATGTCTGACTAAGAAGCAAAAGACAAAGATGGCCTACATTCGACCAGGGCTCTAGCTAGGCTTGAATTTTTTTCCGTCAACAAATTTTTGTAAAAACATGTCGAGCGGCGAAGGGCATGCTCCCCCGGAAAAATTGATATCTTGACCCTCTGCTATCTCCTGCATTTTAAGTGACAAATTTTGCAAATTACACGAGGGATTTAGCTTGATTTGGGGGGAGGCCGGTGGGCCTTGGTTGAACACAATCGGCAAAGAAATGAAACAGAACATTTAGCACCACAAAACTTTATTAGAAAAAATATTACTTATCTACCTACTACGGCTACGACAAATATTTCGACCAACATGAACATTTACCGCATATGCAAGTACTTGACAATTAAAGTTGATCATCAGTACTTGACAATTCAAGTTGATCAACCTAGCTAACCTTATATAAAGAAGACTAAAAAAGGCATTGATTACGATACATTGTCTACATCGACTTGCCTTTTTAACCATTGGTGCGAGTGTGCAAATGAATATTCAATGTATAACCTTAAAAGTAAACGCTTCATTCATTGAATATGAGCCCTTGACCCATCTTCCAGGTCTCCTACTTCGCTCGGTCAGTATTACATTCAAAGGAACACTCGTATCACTCCGCGCCGACACAACATTCATCACAACATGTCAGACAGCATTTAATACGTCACTGAACCTGCTGTATGGCCTCACAGGACTGAAAGACATCAATTACCGTCCCAAACACACAGAGCGCACTCTCTGAATACCGAACAAGCTTCAATGCCTCTTCATTGAATGTCAATGTGACCTACATTCTACATCTCCAATCTTGTGTATTTTTATCGGTGCAACATAAATTATGGCGACTGTGAGGGCGTTTGCACTCACGTGACTATGACGTAAGCATATATCCGCCATGCTAGATGATTAAACCTAGAAGTTGCTATTGTAAGTTTTGAATTTGTTAGGTTAATCACACACAAGTATGGTCATCATGAGATTGTACTTATGCAAATTGCAGAGCTGAGTCTTCAGGTTCAACCAACCACTGTATCGGACAGCTGTGACGTCACACAAAATAATAAAAAGTGATGCTGCCGTTACGTTGGCCCATTTTGTTAATCTAATCAAGAAGGTTCTATAGAGACGCCTTGAATCTTGATCTAATCATTACAAATCTAATAATGACAAAATTCGTCTTCACAATCAGTCTTGGGAGGATCCTGTAGGCGATTTCAGTATAACCCGCATTGCAAGACCGACTGCCGCAAACTTTATCATGTGGCAATGGAATCCTATCAAATCATAATGTCCTTCATCAAACATAACCAGGTATAAAGTTTTAGATACTGAACTTTTGATGGTTGAAATAAATGAATAAATACCAATTTCAACGAGCCACGTTCATGGTCCATGAACGTGGCTCGTGGCTTTGCTGTATACGTAAGAAACTGTTTTTTTGTGCGTTTTGCGTCAGAAAAACGGGGATAGCCAGAACTTACGATATAATCATCCCATCTGCTTGGAGATTGTTTATTTGCATGAAAGTACAAGTAAACCTTCATTGCTATGCAACCAAACAACAACGAACGTCTTTTTATGTGAAATCCGGAGCCAGAGGAAAAAAAAACGTGAATACAAAATAGTAAAAAACATTACAATTAAATCAGTCACAAACCAACAATATGTTTCTCGCCATAAAGTAACAAAAATCTAAAGAAAAATGTGTCTGAAACAGCAAAACAAGTATTTCGTCTTGTTCGTTTCTCGTTTCATCATTTTATGTGGAAATTGTAGCATTCAAGAAAACAGATCGATAAAACAATCAGCATCGTTGAGAAATTCAGACACACTCCATAAATACTTTCCGTGAACCGACTAGGTTACTATCAACGGTGGTAGCATGTCATACGTTGTCTCTCCATGTCAACTTCGCAAAATATCGTCCACGAAATCCACTGTGACAATAGAGAGAAGTGCCATAAAATTGATTAAAGTGAGTGAGAGTATCAATTCCACACTTGCCAATCATTATGCGACACTATTTTGCCCGAGATCCTTCATTTACCTTCTTTACATAAACTCGAATGTAGGGGCGAGCCCGTGAATCTGAGGTGAAGCCCATGAAAGACTACAATACATGTCAGGATATGCACTAAACTCAATTACTGGTCTTTCCCCTGCCGGTGTAAATAGTTATGAGCGGCGTTGGGAGCGCTCCAATCCGGCACGTGGGCAGGAAAGGGTGGTTCCGCCCACTTACGCGCCAAATTTGGGCATTCAAACAAGAATGCCGGGATGATGTCATCCCTGTGAAAAGGTGAAAGGGGAGTTTGTGGGCGATGGCCATGTATGAAGTGTTCTGAATGGTATGTCGAATGAATCGCCTGTTTTCATGTTGTTTGTTTAGTGTCGTGTGTTTTAAAAGGGCGGGAAAAATGTAACAAGCGGTTGTAAAAAGTGACGGGGCTGGGTGAAAGGTCAGGCCAGGGGCGTTTACTCATTTTACAAAATAAAACTTAACGTTATCTACTAACGTAGATCAAGGAGGTTAAAATATATAAAGCGAAATATCATATCCAATATTTACACTCACACAAATTCCTCTTTGAAGATGAACTTTAAAGACAAAAATTTTACATCAATCATTTTAGTGTTTAATATGGTGTAGCCATCTATTAGACAGCTATTTTTTTAGTGTCTAACCAAGGAGGTTTTATATAGTCTAACAGACCAGTTGTTATGAACTGAAAATCAGTTAGGGAAAGTGGTTCGTCAAAAGATCATCTGAAGGAATAGCCCTATACACTAAATGATAGGGAAATTTTGCAATCTTGGGACCCTCTTTCCAAAAATAAGGATAAAGACAATTTTCAAAAAGTCCTCTCTTTTTCAATTGTATTTGGCAGTCAACCTCAACTCTTAGATATAAAAATGAATTAATTTACAGCAATGGCATGACAAATTCTATTAACCCTTTGATATATATCTATCAATAAACAAATAGGAAAAATATTTGCATAGTAGACTACTCAAGCTCTACCATTTCACCAAATTGCAGAGAAAGAAAGCAGATGTAGCGTTATATTCATTGATGTGACACATTCTTAATTACTTGGTGGTCTGTCCTTACGGGGTCAATACAAATCAATGATTACATCAACTCAGTAGATACTTCAAACAGGTGGGGATCGTAACTGTAGATCATAAAATATATGCAGTGTTTTTATTTTTTGGGTCAGTAAATTGCACATAATGATGATTAGACAATTTTTTTCTCGTTTTACTCACCACGAACGTGAAAAACTGTGAATGCCTCCTTTTTCTTTCCTACTGCAAAATTAAGTCCCAGCAAATGTATATCATGACATAAGTTAATATCACAGGTACCAAAGAACTAGTAACTATAGTAACTGTTTCTTTCTTATGGGAAGGATTTAATCTTTTTGCAACCTTTAAGGCCAAACCAATTTGCTTTGTTGGATTTATTTGTCTGCTTCATTTTTCCTGATTAAAGAAAAAAGCATGATAATAAAATTGTACCATTCTGGATATGAGTCAGTCCCCAAATTTTCATATTTAGGCACCAACAGTTGAAAGTTCATTGTTTGAAATACAAGACACTACACCTATGTTGTTTAAAAAAAATATGAGAATTTGAATTCTTGTGGCAAGCAATAAGTAACCGGGCTGGCAGAGAGAATACCTGGATAGTTGTTGCCAGGCTTTAAAATTTCTCCATTTTGAATTTCATCTTGAAATACTATGTGTCCACATAAATTTCACCACTCCCATCTGCTATATCCATGAACCCCCTCATGTGTATGTGTGTTCTGGTTCAGTCTATACTACTGTACCACCTTATCCATTCATCCTTTAAGTATGTATGGTTTATGAGAGGAGTAGAATCTACAGTCATTAAATTCCCCGATTTGAAGGCAGCAGTAAAAGCTACCCACAAATCTTGGGATATGAGAGTCTTAAGATATCAAACATATTTTATTTCCAGCTGTTTGAACTTGAGAAGAGGCCAAGTTCCCACTGGTGGCATCTTGGGATATATCTGGGATATGCTAGCAACTTGGCATGCATGATGGGAGATTTCCTGTTGGTGTGTGTAAATCACATGACCAGCGGGCGGCAATCGTACACATTAGCGTAACACTTCAGGGTCACGACCGCTGACAGGTCATGAATGGGAAATTGATGCCCGTCGGTCCGCCACCGGATACATCAAAATCTACCAACAATTCTCCCCAGTAGTCTCCCCATAATGGGCTATTTCCCCTCCATATGTCTTCCTGTGTTCAGCTCAACAGATTCAAGGTTAAAAGATTCATGAGGACATTTTTATCAATGGAAAGTTCTTTCTGAGGTTCAGTGGCAGTTCATGTGATGTTAGACTTATTGATAGTCAACAACTATTGTAAATCTTGTGTCAATTGTGAAATTGTGCTGAATTAAATCACACAAGTCACAAAACTTCCATTATGGCAACTGAACGTTTTTAGCTATATGTGTCCCTTTTTTCCTTCGGAGGAGAATTTGGACTTACACATAGATTTATGCTTGAATTGTGTTTTTGCATTTGTGCAAATGTTTGATTGTCCCTTTAAATATTTTCCTTACATGCTGCAAAGGTGGCGGTGAGAATACTATTTGGGTCCTCTGTCACTTTGTCTTTTCCCTTTTTTGTGTATGTTATTTTGTGAATAAAAAAAACTGTAACTTTTTAAATGTTTGCATTGGTTTTATTTACAGGGGTGACCTCCTCACCGCAAATTCATGTATGTGTTTCCATTGTACTAAACGACTGTACTATAGAACTGTTTCAACCATCAACAAAAACCCCCATTTTCTTTGACCGCAAAATTAAGTCCCCAGAGATAAATTACACTTAGAATAATTCACTAATAAGTAATAATTCACACTAATCAGTGCTAGGAGGAAAGACAAACTCTATGTTGTTTAAAATTTCAATGACATCACAATTTGTACTAAAAGTTGCAGGCTGTAAATTTTAAAATGTCAGCACACTTTAATTGCCAAAAATGTCAGAGCTTATCAATATATACTCAATTACGTAAACTTTTGCCTGTACTCCTGAGTATGCAACTTGAAACTGCCCTTTAAGAAAGAACAGGGCTTTTTTTAGGTTAATAAGGCACTTTAGGATTTACTGTAAGAAGCTTTAAATCTCCTTAACTCCTAGTGGTGCCTTTCATTGGGTCAAACTCAGAGAGATTGACAAGATGCTGAAAGAAGTCAACGCACACCTCCTCTAGATAGAGGCCATCTGGAACACACAGCAGAACACATCACACCATACTTCATCACCCGATGGCTGTTCCATTTCAAGTTTGAGGGAGCTGCAAACAATTTTCAATGTTTGTCGATGCTTTTTTCCTTCTCACATTGTTAATGATTGACGTCTTGTGATCATGTCGATGAAGAAGTTTGATAGGTTTTGGTCCTTTGGGGAGGCTAGAAGAACTCTAATTCAGTCTGAAATGAAGGTATTTATCCTGTGAAAGATGCAAATTTGATATAGTATCACTCCCATATATGGTGATGCGGAATACACCGTGTTGTATTTCATTTATGTCATACCTACCCAAGAAAACACACATTTCAATGCGGAATGCACCAGAAGTTGTGTCCTCGAACAAAAAACTGTAACAACATTGATTCCAACCTCCAAATCTGGTATTCGAATTTTTGACAGCGGCGCAACCGGCGCACTCGAAATGCATTCGAAATATTCTATGGAAGCCCGTGTGATACAAATCTAGAACCCAATGTGGTACGGAAAATTATCAAACAGACCGGAACACTCGTATCGAACGTTTTCGCAACCCAGGTATGACTAAAATGTAATATTTACCTTTCAACAAGACCTTTCTAGACCATCCACAATTCAATATTTTTTTCTCTTCCAAGTACATGCATACAGTAAAATCCAAGTTAAGCCTCCGACTTTCAAATGGAACCGCCCATAGAATTTTGATTTAATTTCTGAACATCTGGCAGTACAGTACACCATGTACACGCATCAAAATCCATAGGGAATTTACATATCAACAGTACCACTATGTAAAGGCAACAAGTAATTGTATTTTCTGCTAATACTAATTAGCAGGTCCCAATATGCTTTTGGTTCATCAATTTGGGATAATAATTGATATGCACAGAGTAAACACCTAGCGATATTTCAGAAAAAGCAATAGAGTTTGTTTATCCCATTCTTTCAGTGATGTGAAAACGACTCCCGGAGGGATGTTTGTTTACTCTTTGTTGTTGACAGATGCTACATACCTGAGTGTTCTGAGTGGGGCATAATGAAAGATGAATTGTTTGCCATCCCCTAAGAAGATGATTGTGAACAAAGGTACATACAATTGACTGACTGTTAAGTACCCTGGTGTGATACACTACTTAAGTACCCTTAGCTTGACAACAGGATAGAAGCATCGCAGCCTGAAGGAAGGACTCAACAGCAGGCCTTTATACCAGAAGTAATGCAAAATCACCTGGAAATACAAGCAATCATGGAAGATTGGTCACATGGTGGTAATGTTACATGTTCATGATTGTATGTTATGTACCCGAATGTAACACTAGTACTGAAAACAAATACCATCATGGCAGTTATCCATATCCTCTGAACTATCGACATAAAGTGGTCATATTGCTTCTGTACCTGAATGCTTTTGTAATCACTTCACTGTACTTAATACAAAAGTTACTCAAATGTACATTTGTATTGTAAAGGCTTTAAGTTCACGATGGGGAGAAAATGGAGTGTTTGCAGGCTGAAGACAGAAAAAACATTTTTACAACAGAGAGGCTACGACAAATATAAAACCTGTGTGTATATTTCCTTTGTATGTTGATTTCCTTGATATACTGTACAGCACCATTTTATGAAACTGATCTCCATGCATCAGTATAATTAGTGATCCTCGCGAGATGATGATGAAGACACAGTACAACCACATACATACAGAAAGAATGACGCCCCCAGCTCCTTAGGGATTAGGCAGGTGGAACAGCTGTTATCAGCAGCTGCAGCTGCTTCCTGTGGGACACCTGCAGCCCTGATTTATCTGTCATCTCCCATCATGGTTAGTTGGATGAGATGGGCTCCTGTTTAAGAAGCTTCCTGGTACACACTTCCCCTCATACCCTAGCCTGGGTACCATCCTCTGTAGTTTACAGCTGACTCATCTTCACAAACAATTTCAGAGTCCCCACCAGGGCTCTCTCTCCTGTTCTAGATTTTCTAAATCCTCTCAGTTCTGTTTGAGAAAGCGAAGCATCAGCGTTGAGACGATGAAGCACATTAGAAGAAATCTTGAGGGGTACCAACTGGGGTATGCTCTATGAAGGAAATTTTGAATCCTCTGAAACGATGTAACTTTCCTCTATCATTTCTGACAGGCACATTTTCATCACATGGCTTCATTTTGGATTTTGCAAAAGTTTTGTGGCCCTGTTGCTGACCATTGCCATGGGCCTCAAATTTGTTTCCATCAAGGGGGACGGAATGGTTGGACTCTTCTTCCCTTGGAAGGAGCAAAGCCCTGCCCAGAGGTGGACGGATAGATGATGAAGACAGTCTAGCCTGGGTGCCAGACTCACATCTCCGCAATGAAATTTCTTCTCAAAGTTAGACCCTGAAAACAGTCTGGCATCCAGGCTAGAGAGAGCCCTAGTCCATAGTCAACAGAAAAGAATGCACTGTTTGGGAATGGCTCAGTTTTAAAGCGCAGTGTTTACCCTCCAGCTGCTGTTACATGTCACTATCTCTCCGGAATTCCACACCAACGAAAAAGGCAACTGGAATGGTGCATCCATGCACACATGCCGCAGATACCTTTTACAAATGACCCAAAAGAAAAATGTGATTCCTAAAGGGTATGGTGTAAAGTGATACATCAATTGTCGCATGCATGTCTTTAAATCTGTATAGAATGAAAACTGAGACAAGCACACATATGGAATTTCATGTCTGGAATATTTGAATGTGAGAATGAAAACACCAAATGCATATATATGACAAATTTGGTCATATAGTCATGACCCTTGATTGAGCATTTGAGGGTGACTGAAAAAAGGCTTAATATCAATTATAATCGTCCCAAATGAATGTAACGTACAATATACTGTAACAGAATAGAATCACACATGCAGGGTTCTTGAATGCACTGCATATAGTGTACATTTATTGTAAATTCATGTTCCTCTGCATAATCTCTATCAACACATTATTATCATTATGCAACATGTCATTTCAAAAGCATTTACATTGTAATGTATAATTGAAGGTGTAATATCACCATAAACAGATAATTCCCTAATTTGCTAATGGAATCATATTTATCATGCGTAGTTATCAATCTGCTGGCTATACAATTTTTTTCAGAATGCAAATTACGTGATTGTCCATAACCAATAAGGTGTTAAGAAATGTACTTGCTTGATAAAGTTTATAAAACATGCCACAACATTTATCATTTCTAATGTTTAACAAATTGTGATGCTATTCTTGACTCTACCCATTTATTTTATGGGCTACTGGAAAAATGGGCTATTACATGTGTACAATTATTATTACAGCTTAAAAAAAAAAATGCTGACAATTCTGTCACAGTACTAGTGGTACATTTACACATTTGCGTAGAGATTGCTGTCTGGCAGAATTGACTATTCGATTGGTTGAGATCACAATCCAAGTCTCTTATCTGTTGATAGAGACTCCAATTGGGATATTACTGGTAGAACCACTGGCTGCAAACAGTCTCTGATCGTGATCTCTAACACATTACAGTTGAATTGCCGATTTTGGTCTCATTCATGTATTACTCCGAGTGGGTACCCTAAAAGAATCTGTAGCCAAAAAATAAACGGCTGCATGAACGTGTGTTTATATCGGTGCGAAAATCCCTTTTAGCCAGCCTAACTGATATCAAGCATCAAACTGATGAAAGCTTGTTTGTAACTGAAGAAATTAGCGGGTAAAATTCGGCAGCCACGCGCGAGGTCGGACGTGCACAGCCCGGCATTGTAGGTGATGCCGTCCTGCGCTTTCAGCTGGAAAGGTGCCTTTTTGGGGGTGTAGCTAAGTGCAGTTTGTAAATGCTATAAAAAGAAATTGTATGTAGTGAAACTGTTGGCAATTTTTTTACATGATCTAGGGTAAATGTTCTCAACATAAAATGAATAACATTGGTGCATTTTCTATAGCTTCATTACGAATGCGCCCATGTAAAACACGTATTATAACATGTAAGCCTATGGGGCGAAAAAACTCATGAATGAGACCTTCTGACAGATAGCAATCTCCACCCTGACATATACCTTGGCACTTATAAAGAAGTGGACTCGTCTTGTGTCCTTTAACATAGGTGTGTACGTACTGGCAACAAACAACAATAACAACATATTTTTAGACGACTACCTATATATTTATTTGCGGTCTTCGTTGTTCTGCAATAATTATGATGGTATGTTTAAGATAGTCCTTAAGAAGCAATTAAAGGTTCAACATTCTCAATGTTCTTAATTGGCGACTAACATTTATTTACATTGCGCAAATTGAGTCTAAACTAGGGATAAACTCCAACCATACTCTATACAGTGTTTATAAACGATTCCTTGTATAATTGAACCTCAGAAGTTGTACTTTCCTTGTGTTCTGAGCCTCTGGCTGGGCTAGCTGTCCACAGGGCAGACATTCCTATCTTTACAGCAGAAGTAGTGCACGATCACACCGTTGGGATACCTGGCAAAAGCACTGGAAGGCAATGAGAGAACTTGTGATTAGGTTTGACAAGGTACAATCACTACTTAAAGCAGTCATCCTCAACTGTGGTGAAACATGATTCTTTTTTACCTAGCGCTACCAGTTATGGTGTGCTACAAATTATGGTCCACTTTGGATCATGCAAACATGTTGACGTGTTCCTTAGTCATGACTGTCTTTTAAACAAAGCAATGAAATGTGTTTACATTTGTGTTGAATGTGTTGAACTATCTGCGGTGATTCGAGTTTTGAAACTCTTAACAGTTTCAGGAGGGTTTGATACAACCCAGCGTTACCCCCTCAAATACGCTACATTTTCGTAGGTCAAAACATTATTGCCATGTTATTGCACTGCATTAAACAGGCGGACAAAAAGTTACAGACCATGCATTTTTTTTTTTAGAAGACCTGATATTTCTTTTCAGGGGTTTAACATTTGGCTTTGTCTACCCGTTTTTAAAAAATAAATGATGTTTTGAATAAATTGGACCATAATAGGTAGCGCTACTGTAGTAGGACTGCAATATGGCTTTGCTGGGAAGTTTTGTTTTCAGCCAAGCACAGTGATTCACCCCTACTCTATTTGATGAGTGTGCTGGGTTCTTTTATGTGCAGAGGTCTGATGCCGGACTGCAGCCTGAAGCTAACACCTGAAGCTACCCTGAATACATGGAGGGTTCCGTCCACAACCAAAGGGACAAATGCAGCCCAAACAGTTGTGCTGAGCAGTTTCAAACCTTCGCCCACTGGACGACAAATTCTTTTCCATATGGCAAAGCAGTGGGGCAGCTTACCACAAAATATCTTTCTGCATCAAACTTACTGTTTATTTATGTATTTATTTAGATTTACCACATTTGTGGAAGGATTGACATAACAGGTGACTATCACCTTTTCAAGATGTCAACCTGGACCAGACTGTAAGGTTTGGACCATCGCACGCCGGGGCATGCCCCTACTCTTTTTCGAAAGGTGTGGTAGGTTCTTTAACGTGCGCGGGGTGTGGCTTTCCCCAAACACGGGACCTCTCCATTTAACGTCCTATCCAAGGGACGTCCCTAACCGAAGCTAGGTACTCATTTACACCTGAGTAGAGTGAGGAAATTTGTGTTAAGTGCCTTTTCCAAGGGCACAACGTCCGGGCGCATGTCCAGACATGTCTGGGGGGAAGCCGTTACGCCACACGATGCCACTGTTGACACTTAAAGTGTGAAAGGTTGCAAGGAACTTTATTACCTTTGGAATCCTAAATTGCACAAATGTTCAATGGAAATTATTACGTTATTATGATTTTGCTCCAGGCATTAACACCATCAATGTGTCAGGATTAGCAATGGTGCCCAAGGGTCAAATTCTCTACAGCCTTTAAAAACTTTTTATGAGTTACCGGTAATATATTTAAGAAGCAAGATTAACAAATCTGGCTAATAACAATGGTCTGGTGCTGATGATCAGATGGTATGAGCTAATGTCTTGTTCTTAAATGATAACAAACATAAAGAAAAGGTACTATCAGTTTTCCCTTAGGAGAGAGTCTATTTTGCCGACCAGACTATTATGATCATAGTGTTGATGCCATGATTGTAATTTCTGGCAGTAATGGACTGCTTGAGAATTTATAAGAATAATAATGAATGCTTGCCAATTTCAAGCGATTGAAACGAATTCAATGAAAGAAAAACAGACCAATTTTGAGACAATTCGTCTGTGACATTACAAATCCAAAAGAACACTCTAAATCTAGAAAGCTTTAATTTCTTGTAAGTAGTTTGACAAAATGAATTAATGTCTACAAAAAAATTTAGTATGATGTAAAAAAAGGTTATTAATATCTAGGTAAGTTCTGCACAATTCATGGAACATCAGCCAGAATGTCCCCCCCCCTCATAAGAGAAACTTCAAGCAGATAACACTGCGATCTTTGTAATCATAACGTCCAACGTTACGCATTTCAGGGCATTGAATGGCCCTAAGCTAAAAATGCACTTACTGCACTATCACGTTAGTGATCCTTTCTCCCATAGTTGACTCTAACGACAGGGCTCTGTTCACTGTCTTGTGTACATCAAACAAGATTAGGACGGTACTTGAACATCACACAAGCATTAAGAATCTTGGCTACAGTGACTCATGTCCACATTATCAGTCCGCCTTTTCTTGTATAATCTGTCCCTGATGAGTGGTCTTCTTGGTCATTTCTGACTGTACACGCCCAGTCTAGTGTACTACATGTTTGTTGTTCTACCATTTTAAACAGAGAGCAATCCAGTGTAGATCATGCATTTTACGACACATTAGCCGGTACTGTAATGGTAATGACCGACTGTAGGTAACGGTAATAGACAGGCATCGGGGAAACTTGCTGATCTTTGCGAGACACGTCTTCTTCTATCTGCCGGCAATTTTGATGTTTAACGGTCGACTCTTTTAGATATCGATCGCGGAAAAGCGTGTCTGGCTCCTAATAACGCTCTACTCTGCAGGCACATGCTGTAATAAATGCATGAGACTTGAAGCAGGCCGTACCATTTACATTAGCCTCACAGCAGAGGGGTGATTGGAATCCACACCCTCACAATGGCTTTTGGGGACAGCCTGACAAATTACCATCATCTATAGAGACGACAGTTTGGTAAACTTTGGTTGATGGCACAATCATCTGTTCTGTACAATTACACATACTGTCATTGACCCTCCTCCCTTATCAAGGTCCTTGTTGTATGACAGCAAATTTGGGGACATTCTAAGAACTCTTGTGAATGAATTAAATGAAACCAAGTCCCTTATCATAAATAGGACATCGGGTATAATCTAAGGGCTGCTCACATTTTTGACATGCAAGCACACCGGGTTTTCACACCCTACCCTTTTGGATAAGTGTGTTGGGTTCTTTTAAGTGCAGAAGTTTAATGCTTTAGGCTAATGCTCCCTCATACACAGGGCTGCCAGCTTTACGTCACCATCCAAAATGACCAATGCGATTCCTAAGTTACAACGTCCCAGCTGGGGCCGAAAAATTCCCCTATATGAAGGACTGTATATCCGATGCCATACTATTACTATTTTACCTGCTACTGAGGCAACTAGTGTTGATTTATGCTCAGATACTGTGTGGTAACTACAGTGGATTTACATTCAAAGCTAAATCCATCACAGTTACACTTCCAAGTAATGTTTCCCATCAGACCAGCAGACTCATAAACATGGCTAAGGCTTGTAGCTTTTGCTACGAGGGACTGACCAGTAATAGCCATGGAGGAGGGTTGTATGTTTGGATCAATTTTTTTCTCAATTATAGTTACCATTTTATGCAAATCTCTATATTTGTCTCTTTGCATTTATGGAAACAAATATCTATAAAAAAGCGCAGTCTGTACAAATTGACATTGATTGTTTCATCATTTTCCTAGTGCATAATATTACCTTTTTGCTTTCCGTCTTTAACCAACCCAGAGTTTAAACACCCCCTACAATATTTCTTGATGGTTCGATCCTAATCAAGACACATCATCACACAGCAGTGTGACAACATGTCTAATGAACCTATTCTAATTAGGGGCCTTAAATACGGCAAATCAGCACTGGGACAGCCTTAATTGAATTGGACAAAAAGAGGGCTGGGAAAAATTTATCTTCACTATCAACAGTAAGCTTCTATGGTAAATGTATCAATTCAATGGGGATATCAGACATTGTGTGTTTGAAATGTGTTTGAAGCGGTTAACCAAAAATTACAGAGTCAAATACGTAAGTTAGCCGTATATTTCAGAATTTTGTGTAATGTGTCTGTTCATGACATACAAGTTATGAAAAATAATTTCCTCAGTCTACCATATTTCAAGTGTTAATATCTATGGCCAAAATATGGCCAGTACATGGTTATGGAGTGAAACAAAGCGGATTGTAAACAAACCCCAGGTTTTCAACATGTTTGCATGGCATAACGACATCACGTTTGGCAATGTGATAAGGTAGATTTAACTCATCCAAAACATTGACTTTTCTGATCATTGACTTTAGATCCTGCAATAGGGGCCTTTAAAATAGTTGACAAGAGAGGAAGAAACCTTTTATAAGGTTTGTGGTCAGAATAACAAAATAGCTTCAGCCTCAGTAACACAAGTGTTGATGTCAAGATATACTGACATATTTGTGTTATCACATCTTCGCTGAAAATCATAACATATGGCTCACAAACGCCCCACTTGTGAAAAAGCCGTGGTACGTAACGCACAGTCGTGGCCTTGTGATTTCCCAATGGACGAAACCAATGCGGAGACACTGAATATTTCATTCTCCGCTGAAGTATCACATTACCAGGGCCACTTCAACATATTCCCCTCACGTTTCAGCTCCTCACAGACTTCTGATTATGAAGTTGGCCCCTTTAACAGAGGGCCAAGAGAATAGTGGAGCCTTCTTGCCTAGATCATGGTTTAATACAGCATGGCCTTTAAGTTCAGGGTCAATGCCGTTTGCACATCTGTCCTGACTTTCACAACTGTTAATACTCTACACAACTGTCATACCTAACACCTGTCTATGATCTATCAATTGTGTTTACAAGGGAATGTCTGTAAGATAAATTCTTAAGAATGTACGTGTGAAAAACACCTAAACATTGGGTATATCTATAACGTTATATAAAGACATGTAAGTTGTGGGTGTGAAATATGGGTTGGGGTGTCAAAATTCTGTTACAATCGATCAATCAATCCTGACAATTTTACCTCGCACAATGTTTGGCAAGTTGTTAGGAACAGCTGAAAATAAAAAATCTCACTATACTGGCCAACCATTGTGCATTATTCTGAAGCTTGTAATGCTACTGTGAAACCAGTGGAATAGGTGAGATGGGTGCTCAATTTGCATTTGGGACTCCCGAAGATGAAATTTAAAAAATCTTGTTTGGTTATTGTTGGCCTTGTAGGTGAATATGGTCTGCGTAGCAGAAAGAGTATGGAAAATGAACTGATACCAATACCAGTGAAGCTGTAGTGAACCTGTGTGTGTGGCCCAAGCACTATAGACACAAAGGACGCTTTTTGATTTCCAATTTGTAATGCTGTAACTGCAGCTCAAAAATAAAAGAAAACTTTCCTGCCAAGAGCTGCAATATTTCTTACTTGATTCATCAATGAAGATTAGACATCCAGGTTCTAGTAAGATTTGTAACGCAAGATAACAGTTACTCAAGCAACTGGATGAATTTGAAAATGGTCAGACGTTTCAGCTAGCATCCACTAACTTTTGTCAGTAAATAAATGTGATTTGTAGACTGTTTATTAGCATAAAGTTGTCTTGACTTTGTCTTTGTTTCCTGTTGGACTATCTAAGATTTGTTTTCACCTTAGGCTGCACCAAGTAATTTTATGGATGACGTCCTTTGGAGACCCTAAATCTAATGCGAGAGCGCGAAAAAAAACCTAGAAGGGCCGAAAAAAACAAGATGCCTAGATTTGAAATATAATAGTCGACGACACATGTTAGGACACGAATTGAATGAGAGAACACAGTGTAACAACTAACAATTATTTTATTCATAATGAAAACAATAATAATTTGAATAAATCAGTTGAAGTTGAACGGCAGTTGTTGTCCTGTCCTGTTTCTTTCCATATCCCATTGATTTGCGGCACTGTCGTAACTCTTTGGTCATAGTTACAGGAAGTGGAATTTCTTGTTTTTTTTCTGGGAACAGACCAAAATCAATATGCGCGCGGACGTCATCCATGAAAATTACTTGGTGTAGCCTTATTTGCAAATAAATTCCTAGTTTATGGTTTAAAACTGGTTGATCTACAAATCTTGTTACGTCACTGCCAACAGGTGGTGGATGCTACTTGAAACGTCTGACCGTTTTCAAATCTATCCAGTTGCTTGGGTAACTGTTAACTTTAATATGTATTTGTTTTTTGGCACAAGCTACTCCACCACCACCCCCTTGATCATTACTGACCTGTCCCTAACGAGGCAGATGCAAAGCCAAGGGAAGTGGCTTCCAATGTCGGGCCATTGATTAAATTTGGGCTCCAGAAATAGCCAGGCTGGCTGGAGATTGCCGAAAAAATCAATACACAGGTTCAGGCTAGACATGCTTCTCTGTGACAGTCTGTATCCATGGCTGGGTATTTGTTTCCTCTTGCTACAGCCATTTGCTGATAGGTCATTTAGGACCATTCCATCTAAACTGTTCAGAGGAGAGGCTAGGGGGGGGGGGGGATAAAAAGTTTGAAGGTGAGGGAAGTGGATAGCCCAACAATAAAAAGACAATTTGTTCCACTTATGAATTACTATGAGCACAATATGTCATGTGATACCAAAATACTAAACATATCAAATAAAGTAAAATCTTCTTCTTTATACAATCATGTCAGGTTTATTTCAAAAATATATTATATTGCATGCCACAAGTTGATATGATATTATATAAACCAAGCAGTACTTGATTTCTTACCCTCAAAATTGGAAAGATACATGCAATAGTTGAAGCATGAATTTTTCATTTGTGCCAACATATTGATAGCCTTAGTCAGAAGCAATCTAGAATATTGCACTCCCTTATGGTCTCCGCATTCTCGGAAACTAATGTCTTTAGTTGAGGGTGTACAACGCCGGGCAACCAAATTCATCCTAGGACCCCAGGCTAGCGACCTCACCTACAAAGAAAGACTAACAACATTGCGACTACTACCACTAACGTTTAGGCGTGAGGTTTGTGACGTTATGATATTTGTGAAGTCAAGGTCAGTTGTGGGAAAGTATGTTTCGTTTCCCTCTAGACCCACAAGGAGTCTAAGATCCTACATGCTTACTCCTATCAGGTCTAAGACCTCGGCGCACAGTCACTCCTACATTCCTAGGCTTATTACCACCTGGAATAAGCTAAGTCCAGACCTTCGGTGTATTGGTGAGGGAGTAGCTCTCTCATCTGACATTATGTCATTTAAACATAAACTCCTTAAGGACACCTACAGCAGATTTAACACCTTTTACGACCCTAATCTGCCATGTACCTGGACCACTCCATGTGGGTGTGGCTCATGTGTTGCCTCAAGACCGCACTAGATTCATCATGACACTTTTATTGTATTTATTGTATTTATTCAGTGTATATTATTAGTTCCATGTTTGTTTGTATGACAATGTAATTTCATGATTTTTCTTTCAGAATTTGTATAAATATTTGAATGTATTGTATTGTTTGGGAGGGCAACTTGTAAAGGTGCGCAAGCACCTGTTTTGCCCTCCCTTTCACTTTGTGATGAATCAAAATAAACAAATAAACAAATAAACAAAACTGTGACTCTAGCACATTTAAAATTTCATCAAAACAATTCTCTATGTGAGTAAGGTACTCTAGGCCAAATTGGTAAGAAACAAATGGCAGACGTCATCACATAAAGGGTGACGATTATGACGGTTCTTCAAAGCCACAGCTTACGAAACACAATTGATTTCTCACAATGGATTGATGGTGGCAAAATGAATAAAGATATTGTAAAAACAAAAATGATATTTGTCAGAAATACAATACTCTATAATGATATACCTGTAAATTCAACATCCATTAGGATTGGGTCAAAAGGGAATTGTGCTAAAGTATAAAGAGAAAGTATAAAGAATGGGCGATTTGAAATTAAAAAAATTACTGTATACTGAATACAAGATAAAATTTTACAATGAACAACAGAAGATAAAGATTACATGATGTATTTTCGAAGCACATGCTGTTGAAAACATTCATATCAATGATTGACATATATCATGAATAACAATAAAGAAACAAGCATAGGTTTTGTTCCGCCTGGTCATCAGAGATTTCCATGACGTTGAATATTCCCATCCATCATAACAACTGTAGCGCAACCTGTCATCAGTCATTTACAGTATTTACAGTAGCTTACCAGAAGATGTTAATGTGTTCATTTTTTTTATCCGTTAAGCTACAGGTTTGGACATTTCTTTGAATGATACTTGCAGTAGGAGAAAAAACCTCAGTTTTACAATATTTCATCGATGTCTAGGTCCTATCTTGTAGTTGGTTCCAACATGCACATACATAATGCTGTAGGGTCAGAGATTAACATTAAAACCAGACCATTCTCCCGAGACTAGTTTCTCCCCAAAGAAACGCGCCGGTGACCGAAAACACGCCTGTCAAGGAAAATGAATGGCTCCCATTCTAACAACCTGTCACAGGTTCTCTCCTGACATTACGCTTGACACAACCCAGTCCTGTCTTCGCAAACATACACATTTTGTGGATGTGACCCTTTCTACTCAAATGTTTGTGTCTGAAATAACACAGCACTGTTTTAAAGTTTAAATATTTCCATTCACATTGCTTTAGTTGTGTCCTGTTATATTTTTAGGCTATAGGGAGGATTTTATCAGGAGCACAAATAAAAGGGATATACAATGAAGCCCCAAATATTACATCGAGTTGCTCCCATCACAATGAAGCATATTGTACACATTAGGCTGTATCAACAACATTACCTGGTTCAGACTGTGTTTTTTTTCACATCTACTCATTGTCGTAAATGTTAGTATAGAAAGTCACAAGACCCAGCTAGTCATGGCTAGATTATTTTAGGATTTAAACTTGCTCAAGACATTGCAAGTATTTTTTTTTCGTTTTCCTTAAAAAAACAAGTCTATTGTTCATTCTGTGAAAGAACTACAGGCTTACAGTTCCAATTAGTGACTGTCTGTCAATCAGTCTAAAAGACTATGTGCAAAATGGAATGGTACTGTTCTTTTATAAATCAAATTCAACTTCTAGTACAAAACATTCCAAGTCCAAATTTAAGTTCATTGTTCATTCACAACTAGTGATTATGTACATTGTAAACTGTATCATGGGCATGCAGTTTTTCCGAAGTTTATTAGTGAGCATTCGATATTGAACAGGAATTTGTTCAAATCAATTTCATACTAACAATTTGTGTTTTTACCCAGCAGTATCAAAAGGTTTTACATTAATTTTGTATACATGTGTTCGATATATTCAAAACAATCATAGACAGTACATCTATTGTTTGTTGCTATTCCTTGTTTGCATCAGCTGACCCTAGTACTCGGTAGGATACATATTGTATATAGTAATTAGAAATGAGTTTCCAATATGGATTTCCATCCATCTTGGAAATCAAAATGTCAAAGACTTTTCTCCAAAAAACTTACGGAAATGGGTCAAGCTGCTTTTTATATCATTAATATGTTCTGAAATAAACTGTTACGTTGGACTTTCACATCTTTTCTGTAGCTTAATTTGATGTACTCGTTTTCCTTTGCTGTAATGTTACTTAACAAACGTTATGACATATACAAGGCATATTGAATTTCTAAGCTTATCTGTCTGGCACACAGCATCAGATCTCATTACTGTGCATGTACTGATTACATTGACCAGCAGTGATCCTAAGGACTGGAAATGGGATGCTGTCGTGTTGCATAATTCTTGTTTTTGAGATTCAGCACCAAGGACAGTAACCTTTAGTGAGCATTGCTAGTCACCGTATGCGTGGTGCTTCTCTAATTTGAGGCAATCTTTAGGGACTAACAAGTGAAATATATAAAAGGTGGCTTGGTGGCCTTTTGGTTAGGGTTGTTGACTTAGAATCTAAAGGTTCTGGCTCCAAATCTCTAGCTGGCCCCAATGCTGTGCCGTTTGGAAAGGCACACTTATTTCCTCACTCAACTCGAGAAATGAGTACCTAGGTTGGGTTAGGTAGTCTTCTTGGATTGTGGCAGAACCTGTCTATGAGAGGAGCCACACCTTGAGCACATTAAAGAATCCGCCACACATATCAATAAGAATTGACTTGATAAATAGAACATTTTCATGTGACATCATAAGTGTCATCAGTGGTGTAACAGCTAGAACATTCGGCCGCCAAACAAGGGAACCCGAGTTTGAACCCGGCTTACCCCCAGACATGTCTGGACATGCGCCCGGACGTTATGCCCTTGGGAAAGGCACTTATCATAAATTTTCTCACTTCACTCAGGTGTAAATGAGTACCTAGCTTCGGTTAGGGACGTCCCTCGGATAGGACGTTAAATGGAGGTCCTGTGCTTGGGGAGAGCCACACCCCACGCACGTTAAAGAACCCACCACACCTTTCTAAAAAGAGTAGGGGCATGCCCCGGTGTGATCTTTACATCAGTGTGCGATGGTCCAAACCTTACAGTCTGGTCTGGGTTGACATCTTGAAAAGGTGATAGTCACCTGTTATGTCAATCCTTCCACAAATGTGGTAAATCTAAATAAAAAATGAATTAAAAAATAAGGACACCCACATGGAGGTGGACACTGCAGCTATTTGCATTTTAGTGTTTTTCGAAATCAAGAGATATTCTGATATCAAGAGATTTTTAAATAACCTGACTACTACAATGTATATCTCACAGAAGAGAATATAACAACTTGCCAATAAAATTGTCAAAAACGTCATGTACACTTGAGCTACGGTCTATTGAAATTTAAATGACAAAAATATTGCGGCATCTGCCTGCTGCATTGAAATGGAAAGCAAGTGAAAGTGCTCTATAATATTAGACACTCAGTCAGGTGACATTCTTATAATACTGCAGGTCTTACCTGTTGCCAATTTTCTTCTTGCAGACTCTGCACATCTTCTCCTCCGTGATGATGCACTTGCTGCTTTGGTAGAACATCCGTTGTTCTTGAACCTGAGAACACACCAGAATGACATGAAAGGTGTTACAGCATGTGATGCTCAATATAGCAGAAAACAGGGCATTGTACAGAATAATGTCTGCAAGCGAAGAGCTGTTTTGGAGACTAAAATTGCTGGACGTACAACCACAGCGAACGATGTGGTTGTACGACTTATCCCGTCAAGTTTCTGCATAAATTGTGCAAATGAGGTCCGCATTAGCATAATGCACATTCTGTTGTATTCACCTTTCCTAAAGCTATCTACACCTCCAATAAAACATCTGAAGCATTTACCGTAAGTGAAATATGAGTTTCTGCATTTTATCTAACAGAGCTGCCACCCTACATCTACTTGATTTTTTAATAGAAGAAGAAGGAGAAGAAAGACAAGCACGCCAGCAAAAAAAATATTTTCCCCATTCCCTATATAGAGAATAGGGAGGGAAATATAATGAGATTTTTGGTCGCTCCATGGACGTTGCCTCAGTGGAAGTGTCAATGTATAAATGTTGAAACTTAAGTAATGAGTATGGAGTGCTGTACTTATAACATGCATACATGTACATACAATCATGTTTTCAGTAAAAACTGTGCAAACACTAGAAAGGCCGTCATTTGCCCCTGAGCAAATACAGCATGTTTAGCCATACTCCTCCCCATGCAAGAAGTGGGCTGTCCCAAAATAACACCTGGGCAAATCGAAATATTAACTGCATGTAGAAAGGCAACATTTGCGAGAGCATTATACTTCGACAATCTCCCTCCTGATGCATAAATGGACTGTTCCAAAATCACCCGTACAAAAACTCTCTCTACAAGTTCTGCGAGACCCCAAGAGCTTCTTACTGCAAAGGCTTGCGTGTGTTCCTGCAATATGACCTCAGGTAACCTAAATAGAACAGTGTTCTTTGGCCAGTAGCAAATGGAACGCGGGGATCCTTAGATAGAACATGGATTCCTTGGCCAGCAGCAAATAGAACATGGAACGTGGATACCACTTTTGGCCTGTTTTTGGTCTGAAAATGGGTCCAAAAGTCCCCAAAATGAAGCATTCTGAAGTGATGTACACCAGAAATGTGATTGAAGTCCTGTAGGGACATGTTCAAGGCACCCTTGTACCGAATTTCAGGTCACTTGCTTGCAATACCAGGGCACAGGAGCCCAAAATATAAAAATTGTCTAAAAATGCCCCAAAAAACCTCCATAAAAATGTTTTTAAGGCCTGTTTCGAAAGAAATGAAAAATCACCTAAGGGTATTTGCCATCTTTACCTACATGCCAAATTTCATGTTGTTTGGCCCAAAAATGACGGAGTAGATTCCATTTGAAGATTTGGCAGGAGAAGAAGAAGAACGTGAACAAAAACTAGACTGGCCGTCATTTGCTTTAAGAGCAAATTCAGCATGTTTCGCCCATACTCCTCCTCATGCAAGAAGTGGGCTGTCCCAAAATAACTCCTGGGCAAATCGAAATATTACCTGCATGTTGGAAGGCAACATTTGCGAGAGCATCATACTTTGCCAATCTCCCTCCCGATGCATAAATTGACTGTTCCAGAATCACCCGTGCAAAAACAAAAATTTCAAACTCTTCATATCTTTTTAAACTTGGTGTCATCTGATAGGTATTTGTGAAAGAAACAGAATGTTTTTTGTTTCAACAAAATCGGACATACCGTTAGCGAGTTACGGCCATTCAAAGGTCTGAGAATTAGTCCTCAAATTCTCCGGAATCCGTAAAAACCGTTAAAATGTAATATCTTAAAACTGTCATAACTCAGTAATAATTCACAATAGAAGCACCAAATAAGCTGCATTCTCTTTATTTACAATGATATTAACAAGTCCTTAAAGCTTGTAGCTTTGCCTTCATCGTTCTTTAGATTTCTCATCTCAAAATATCACCAAAAGTGGGAAAAAAATGGACATGGGCACAGGACATCTGAAATATGCAAGATTGCGATATCTCTGTAACCGTAGAATATACAAGGAAACAACTTGGCATACATGGGTTCTGTAACATGCTGAATCTAAATATGGCGGCCATAAAATCTATATATCTGCTTCAGAAATTATGAATTATGATGAATAATTGATTTCCTGAGGTAATAAGATGTGCATCCGCTAATTAAATATGCAACTTGCATATCTTCCTTATACTTGAAGATACACCAAAAGAAAAAAACGTGGTACACAGAGGTTTAGACACATGCTGATTCCAATTTTAGCCTCAAAAATATAATCTGATCCAGAAATATTGAACTACATGTATTACCCAATGCTATATATTTACATTTGTACACACTGATATCATTCTTTGTACAATCTGCAATATTGGTCCGACAATTCAATATCCAGCATTCATTTCATTTCTTCCCCTTTTTTCACTGCAGGAATTTCGTTTCTTGTTGCAGGGCAGTTGAGTGGCAAAGTACATACGTACATGTACATGTATTATATTTCAATTTTACGGGAATCAGACAACTGGATCATGGAACAGGTGGCCATTGCTTCCCTGGTCTGGAACTATTTCTACAGTTGAATCAACTACAAAAGCTAAATCTACTTTTTGTATGGTTTCTCTATCCAGCTGAGATAACCAAGACACACATGCTGATCACTACAAGGGTAGAAGTTACTGAAGTTCTCTTTCGTTATGTACCAAAACTACAGTTATTTACGGCAAATAGAAATTATATCTAGTCTCGTCTTCTAGTTCACTGGCAGTTCTGTTGGTTCTTCATCACTTTCCTCCTCTTCACTCTCTTCATTCCTGTGTCAAAAGAGAAAACGTCTGTTAAAATTCAAACTATATAATACATTCATGGCAGACACACATTTCAAACAATCTATGATGAGATAAATATGAAACTTGGATACTTAGGTACTTTATTTCCTCCATTAGCTACCATACATTTATACTAAGTAGTACTGGTAATTGCATACAATAATAAAGGCTATCATTCATTATAAATGTAACAACTAATAAACTTGACAGACCAGCATAGTTCTGTCAAGTGAGGTTTATACTTCTACTCATAAAATAAATTACAACGGAAACTACGACTCGAGTAGAGGGCAGCTGGGCATCCCCGCCGCCCCCCTCCCCCTAGCAGTGACGTCAGAAGGTGAGGATAGCAAGTACAGTTTTCTGCATTTTAAGTTTAGATTACGGCACTAGCAAAAAAAAACAGGAACCAAATGCATCCATAAGGGCGCAAGTTGAAAATGATTTATAGTAATCATACATGCAACCACTGGCACGAAAATCCACGTATTAAAACGGCAAATTCAAATTATTTGAGCTACCATGCGGCATACAAAAACAACAGTGTTTACCGATAATCATGCCGTCAAATTTGACATAAAAATAACCCAAAACCCACATAAAACTACGTAAAGACTTGGAAAAAGACATTACCTGGCATTTGGGTAATAGAAGTGTCCGTATTTTGGCCCGATGCCGACGTAATCGGCTCCGAACTACAGCGGTCTGTAGCGCCCAGGCCGCCGTCCACCATCTTGCTTCCTTCCCAAAATTGGCTCGCAATTTTAAAAGTATCAGCCGATTACGGAGCCCACCATGGCTCGAATATATGCGAATTTGGTACCAAAATAACAACAATCTCTTGAATTTTCCAACGATACCAATGTCGAAATTTTTTTTAAAGGGGTACCTCCCTCCGGAATTTCGATTTGAAAAATCAAAATGTGAATATTTTCACCAATGAAAGTCGCACAAGCTGACCACTTACATCATTTTGTAGATCGTAATGCTGGCTACAAATTGGCGACTAGTTTTCTTGTTTACGAGTGACGTAACGATCCGTATTTGGATCGGCGCGAAGCCGGCCCTCCCCAAGTGCGTGACCGGGAAGCGGGTGCACCTGCTCCCGCCGGCGAAATGCGCGTAACCCGATGGGCGATTTCTCGCTTATGGTTGACGGTATTTTAGTAAATCCTTCACAGATATTGAGTTAAGAACCTTCTTTAACTACTGGTATAAAATTATAAGCGATTTTTGACCGTTATGTATCAGATCGTACGCCTTGAATTTGGCGCATTTTTCGGTTTTGACGGGGCCGGAGAACAAATTTCGGGATCTGCGCCACCCCTACTACACTGCGAAACGCCAAGAGCTTCTTACTGCAAAGGCTTGCGTGTTTACCTGCAACATGACCTCAGGTAACCAGAAAAGAACTCATGTTCTTTGGCCAGCAGCAAATGGAACGCCCGGAACCTTAGATAGAACATGGATTCTTAGATAGAACATGGAACGGGGACAGCACTTTTGACCCGTTTTTGGTCTGAAAATGGGTCCAAAAGTCCCCCATACGAAGCATTTTGAAGTGATGTACACCAGAAATGTGATTGTAGTCCTGTAGGGACATGTCCCAGGCACCCTTGTGCCGAATTCCAGGCCATTTGCTTGTAATACCAGGGCACAGGAGCCAAAAATATAGAAATTGCCTAAAAATGCCCCAAAAAACCTCCATAAAAATGATTTTAAGGCCTGTTTCAAAACGATTAAAAAAGGGCCTTTGGGTATTCGCCATCTTTACCTCCATGCCAAATTTCAGGTCGGTTGGGTAAGAAATGGCGGAGTAGTAGCCATTTGAAGATTTGTCAGGAGGAGGAGAAGAAGAACCAGACAAATACAATATGTTGAGCCCATACTTATGGGCTCAACATAACAATATGTTGAGCCATACTAGGTATGGCTAAACATAATGAGTGAATAAAGCGCTCGTTCTCATTTAAATGTACACATTTTGTAATCTCCGTTACCGTTTAGACTAAGATGTTCCTGGTATTAGGATATGCCACATGTTAAGTGTCAAACTGTAGTTTTTATGAGGACGATTATTAAAGACTTTTCTAGCTTTTAAAAACGGCAGTTTGGCACCTTATATGTAGCATATTGTCAGGAACGTCCTACTTCTATGGTAACGGAGATTACAAAATGTGTACATTTAAATGAGAACGAGCGAAATATCACAGCTACCTCTGATACAAATCTACAAAACTTTCAAGTTATTTCAGTTGGAACAACAACAATGTTGCGAAATCCGATATTTTTCCAAAGTCAAGCACACAGCACTCATGAACTCACATGCAAGTCAATACCATGTCTTCACAGATCATTGAATAAGGGTGGTTCTGTCATTTGTTCACCTTTTAAGTGTGTTTGCACAAAGGTTGAAGAGAGAATGTCAGAGAGGACTGCTGAGAGAGCTGAGGAGCTCTCAAATGTCAGGGAGTTCACCATGCTGAGTGAAGAGTGTTCAGCTGCAGAGCTCTAGCTTTATTTCAGGGTAAGGCCACACTTGGTTAACGGATTTAAAAAAAAAATTTTTAGCATGACTACATCGTTAAAACAGAAAGCTGGGGTGAAAACTTACACCTGACCATGTTCACTCCCTGAAACTGTGTGCACCAAAGTACAGACTTTCCTCAGAGATTCTGTTTTCATGTTGATTTTCCAATCTAGCATTTTTTTAAAATTCCGTTAACCAAGAAATTAAATTGGTGTGGCCTAATGGGAAAGGCAAGGAGGCAAAGTGACCAATCAGGGGAACGGTGTGGAAGCTTGCCCTTGTCCCTCTACATTGTGGGGCTTTTGAAAATGTGAGGTAAAAAGTTGGCATTCTAAGCGTATCCACCAAGGGGGATATCATTCTCTTTAGATCACAATTTATAATTACTAAGGGCTTTTTGTCAGTTTGGAGGGTCATATTAACATTTTGCTGATTTGATCCTGCAATGTCAAATAAGAAATAAAAAATATGTGCCAAAACAGTCCTCACTTCTGGGACGTAGCATAATGCATTTAATTCTAAAAATTTTTTGGTTTATTTAGTATAAGTCTATCGGAGATGAAGAATATCATACATGTACAGTGCTAAATCCTTCAACACACATTACGCACACAACGTAATCACCATTCAACTGTCGGCATCTTTGACGTATTGTAAGGTGACTGATTATGCAGTGTTTGTAAACATGATGACAAGGAGAACAAATAGTGTCAATACGCAGTGTACAGTACGGGCGGAGCCTCAAAATAACTGAAAAGCATTCCTCCAAAAATATGCCGACAGTATAAGCTGATTACACAATGAAAGACAAAGGCACAAGTCCAATTTTGGGTCACAGGTTTTGTTTTGTATAGTTGGGAACTTTGGTAGCAGTTCATTAGAACTCTACATATATATATTGTGTCAGTGAATGAACATGACATATTTTTCTTCTAAGATGTTATGCTTACAAGAAGATAGCATAGGGAAAAACAAGTGTATGTGGTAAATAGAATCTTAAGAAGCCAGAATGGAGAATTTGTGGTCTGACCCAGGTTTCGTGAGGTTGTGTGTTGTGTGTTGACCTTTGAACCACACATCAATCATGTGCTGTCACATACTCTGCTAGAGGCAGGGTAGGGTCAGCATTTACGTCATTATGTTGGACAGAATTTTTAAAACGTTGTACGTCTTCAAGGCCTTATGAGATATCATACTGTTTAAATGAATTATAATATTTTCACTTTTTTCTCAATGTTCATTAATGCATTTTTTTAATTGGCTGCAAGATATACTTGATGTGTTTGATGTGCAAGACTACATACAGCCAAACTCATTTACATACAACTTGAAATAAGGGCACATTAGGAGAGGGTATGCAAATGCATAATTTGTTGCAATTGGGGCATGAACTATGCAATTTTTGTACCTACATGTGTATAAGACCTTATTACCATTTTGAATCTGTTCAGATTATATAAAAGAAATAGCATATTAACAAACAAAATCTATTGTATAACATGTACATTGTACATATTACATGATGTCTCCCACTATTTTTATCGGAATTTTCAAGGACAAATATTCTTAAAGTTTGTTTATCATGAACATTTCTGTGACATACCGGTATAATCATATCATACAAACAACCTGCACAAATTCCACTGGGTAGTAGCAAAGACATTGTTTTTAGGCAAACAGGATTTCAAATAGGATACGAGTGACTGTCAATACAGGTATATTGTTTTAATTTGTGACCATATAATTCTTTCTATTCTATAAGACTGGTGATTAAGTCACACAAAAACTAAGCCATAACATGTAAGAACGATTGTGGTGCAATTTTCATCTAGAACCAAAGCCTGTCCTACACCAGACAGCACAGTACATGTAAATGGTTTCACCTGAATGGTGGAATCGGTGGGGCATTTCTGGTGCAGGCATAATACCATCTCAAAACATGCCCAGAATAACAAGGCACCTGTCTGGGTGTGGAGGAGAAATGATAACATCATCTTTCATGATTCTGCCAGGTACCCTAAGGCCAGGCTGAATTGATTAAAATAAATGGATGACATTCACTGGGCACCCCAAAACTGTTGCAAGCGTCTAAAAAAAGAAGAACGCATTCATTATGAAATCTAAGTGGTCAGGGAGGTGGAACAAAATTTAATGACTGAACACACAGAACATGGTATACCAGACAATACATTCTTTATTTTTGTTCTTTTACAAAAGTCATCATCTTCTTTGACTTTGGAAGATCCTGTCAATAGCAACAAAATTTATTAACTTATTATTAACTTGATACCAAGTTATTTCCATTCAATAAGCGGCTATGACAAAATAAATGTACAGTAATTGGGTGATATTGACAGTCAGTAAGTATAATAAGTATAATAAATCACCAAGACCACCAAGTTATCATAACGCTGATACATCAACTAAGATTACTCTTAAGTATCCCTTCCCATCACATCTTTGCATACAATGTCCCTAAAAATGACTGAGTGTATTTTTGACATCCCATGTATCATCACAATGAACTATAGCGAAGAAACTTTACTATAAAATTTCAATGAAGATTTATCTGAAGATAACTGGACCTCTGGGGAGAACAGCCAAGGACAACAGGGTATTCTAGTCAAAATAAAGATGATTGATTGATTGACTGAAGATTTAGAAAAGAAATATGCATATTCAAAAGAAAGTCTACCACAGTATACTTTTTGAATCCCCAAAACATTCATTTAATATCCAAGAAAAAAACTCACACAGTCTCCATAATAAATCACAAGCAAACTCAGTCAACCGCATAGATTTTTACATGGATGTTTTGAGATTGTAATCCCTTATCGATAGTCCACCCTGAAGCAAACACAAATCAATCCTTTTGAGGATGATAAAGGATTCTGACACTGACACAGGGACCTCTGCCAATAGTCAGAGAAGCTGCAGGGCCACAAATCAATATGGGGGTGGTTTCAGATAAGGAAAATCTGGTTCCAAAGGAAATCACCTCATTTATGAAGGGGAATGAAATTTTCTTTTTGACAGGTCAGAATCTGATCATGATCTACTTATGAGTGATGGTATTCAACCATAGAATTCAAATATGGGCGATGTTATTTTCCTACCCATCTCAGCGTTTATTAACATGACATTGTACAAAATTAATGTAGCTCCGGTTCTCTGAGGTCTGTAATATTGATTCTCCACAGAATAGTTTGTAATATCATACTCAACTCCATTGAAACTGCATTATTTCACGAATCAAATATTTCTCATAAGCAGTGTAACAGGGATCAAACTCCGAAATCTGACTGTTACCAATCTGTTACAAGGATTGCATGACTTTCATCTGATCAAAGCTTCCGCCTACATCTTAGGCGAATAGTCAACTGCAAATCATTTCTGTTTCAAAGGCATCCAGAGCATTTTATGAGGCTTGAAACTTGAATAAAAAAACTCAAATTTCTAGTCATTCCTGCTCATAATAAGTTTCAATAACATTATACCATTACACATTGACATTAACGGAGCAAAGATACAATGTCGTTGTGTAATGAGAACTGATGGAATAATAGACTGATCATGACTGTCCACCACAATTAGCGGTTCGACCAATGAGAGAGTGACTGCATGTCCGTCAAATATTTGCATTTTGATGTTTTAACTTTGCATTTCTACGTTTTGACGGAGGTGGGCGGGGCTATGGTATTGGTCTATTTACACTAGGCGCGTGAAACTAAAAGATCACCATGTAGCTTATTTTTGTGCCGCTTTTGAGCACTTTTGATAAGAAATCCGCACGCAAATGTGGTAAACAGTGGCATTAAATGTCAATTTCATAAAGATTACACCAACTAGAATATTTCCAGTTTTCAAGCCTCATAAAATGCTCTGGGTGCCTTTAACGGTTGCCAGAATATTTTGCTGCGCACTGATTTGAGGAGCAAACTGGAGGAGCTAGAATAAGGTGGTTACCATGCAAGGCATTTTTGTTTGCATCCAAAGCATAATACAGTAAATGCATTTAAGTCCGTGTGGTTCTTATTTCGCGCTAATGTGAAAATGTAGGGTTCACGGTGGTTTTAAGTTTGCAGCAGCGCTATAGTCACATACTGCTACAGTATAGGACAAAATATTTTGCAGTGGTTTTAAGTTCTCGGTGAAAAGGTCGCCGCGAAAACCGCGAACATAAATCCAAATTTGTGCACTTCCAGTCCAATAGACATAAAAAGCAGCATTGAGGATGTATGGTGTTATGCTGCAGTATGCATGTTGGGAATCAAAGACACACACACCGACAAACAACAGACTGACACACGGACAACCATGCCTAAAACACTTGAAAGAATTCGTTGGGATGTTCAGTTTTCTTACTCTTATCCGTGACCCCTCCCCCATCACTTCCACCTTGTTGAAAAGCGACTTGACTTGACTATGAATTCTTGAGACCATCCCCCACTAAGGCAGCAATCGATAAAAAGGCAGATTCAATAAGCCAACTGAAGACATAATCATATACAGCCGCGTCCCTCTGAACTCCCCTAAAATGCCACCTCACCGAGTCCAATACTTCTACCTTCTACCTTCTGGCAGGCCGCGAGCCTTCATTTTGTGTCCTTTTTTGTTTCCTTGCATATGATTATTTATTAAGGGCTATTCCATTTTAGGAATTGGATGGGGGATTGAATAAAAAAAGGAGCAATCTACCTACATTTTTGCGCCCGTGAACATGATATCAAACAATCAATTGAAAATGAAATTGAACCATATCTCATTTGATTTCAATATCTGGTTCATCCAAAAATATATGTACCAAATAGAACTAGACAAACATTTTTTTAGCCTTAAACTTCAGTTTTGCGAAATCTCCTCTCACAGTTTTGAATTGGGACAGTCCACATAAAGGTGCGGGGGAGACATGCTGTCTGCTCAACCTTCCCTACAGATACACACTCAATCATTTAGAGCACCTCGTGGTAATTGTATAGGATATTGAAAACACAATTATTATGATCACTGACGAGAATACACAATCATGTGAAAGTCGTGAATATCCAAGGGACTCATTCTTTCTTTTATGTACTGGTAAAATAAATTCATTTTCAATGAATGTGTTCAGATAATCTCATAAATGCTGTGTTTATTGTGTAAAAAAAGATGTGTGTTTACTGTTTTCTATTTTTCTTCATTTTTCTTTATATACACACTGTGACAGTAATATTCAAATTCCTCTGACAAAATTTAATCATTTCAATCTATCAAATTAATACATACCTATAGTAACCTGCATATACACACAATATCAAGACAATCCATCTATTCTCGAGTTATCGCATTGACACATACACACACACAAATGCTCTTGAAAACATAACATTCTTGGCGTTTAAGGTAAATTAAAATGCATGTAGCATTTCGAGTCATGAAATAAAAGATACATTGGATGTACATGTATCTATTCTGCACGACTGCTAGCTAGAAATGGGGTCGACCCCAGGAACATTTTCCCATAACCACCACAGGTGCATCAGATCTGTAATATTATGTATGTTTGGGGGTAATGAGAAATATGCTTGGGTAACCAAGGGGTTTATCAAGTTCATTGAAAAAAATTTTTAGATTCTAATGTTCTTTCACATGGCACGTGGCAAGAAAGGTACTGTAGTAAGACATTGGCATTCATGTGATAAGTGATCTCATGCCAAAAAAAAAAATCATCATAGATGTGTGCCATTATTGTCTGTCATTGCCTAAGAAAAACCTGTGTGATATTAAATGCACAAATTAAACAAAGGGCCTGATTTCTGTGCATTCATTGGTAATATGCAAAATTAGTTAACACATTCATATTCAATACAAATGGATACAATCTATATTACTGCTATTTTCTTTTCTTTAAAGGGACCATTGCAGTAGTATCCTACCAATGAAAACATGGAAACAAAGTCGCTGTTTTTGGTCGTTATTCTACCTTAATCTACCTTACAATAAATCTACTTTTAGTAATATTACACTGCACAGGGATATTCATAACATATGAATGCAACTTTGTCGTGAGAATGTCTTGAAAATTTTGTTTATTTGTGTTAATTTTCCTGTGATGCTTGACCCCCCCCCCCCCCCCTGAAGCTTCGATGATCTCCAATCACAACGGTACATTCTGGTATCTTTTTTATGTTCCATACATTTATAAACGATGGAAATGTGACAAAATGACGCAGATATGTTGAAAAATAATGTCAGTTAGAAATGTCTATTTGAATGGAGATTTTCAAATGCAGAATATTTGCAGTTTTGGCACCAAAATTGTACAATACGTACCTTTTATATTAACATGCAGCTTTATGCAACCTTCAGAATATAAAATAATCATAGGATATGGGAGATTCTTAATACACAACCAGGTATTCTCACCTGCTAACGTTTCGGTGTCTGTCAGACACCTTCTTCAGAGCTTCTGACTGGAGTACTGCTTCTCACCGCTATAAGTAGCCGATGTAGGTGGCGCTTTTGCGGTGAGAACACTGAAGAAGGTGTCTGACAGACACCGAAACGTTAGCAGGTGAGAATACCTGGTTGTGTATTAAGAATCTCCAATATCCTATATTCTACCAACCTGATGAAATTATTTTCGGAAATAAAATAATCATATTTTCTCCAAGTATGATATCTACTAGTACTCGTGCATGTATATGATTGTTCACTCATTCTGTTTACAGACTAGGGCAAAATTTGTTAGAAGGAGAAATACTGACAAGTGAATGACAATAGGTCACCCTGGTACAGTTCTTCGATGTATACCTCTGTACATGGTCACACAGTGTTAAACTGGTGAAGAAAAAGTTACAAGCCATGCATTATTCTTAGTAGAAGTGCTGTTATTTCTTCCCATCATGGGTGAAACGCTTGACTGTGTCTCCACTTTATAAGGAAAATGGCGCTTTGAACAAACTGGCCAACATTGAGTAGCACTACGTTACAACTTCCAACAGTTACTGTGGTTTGTATATTCAGTCTGCCCTTAATTGAAACAACACAGGAGGAAATCCAGTGAAACAATTTCCGTCCATGCGTAGGTGTACGTAACTTAATGACTGTCAAACTTTTCCCCATTACCAAATTGAATGAATCAGATGTTTCATTAACTTGCAATAAACTTTCTTCATCAAATGATTGGTAACTTTCTCAGACTGATTTCTCATAATTAGAAAACATTGCCACACTTAGGCCACAGCAAGTAAATTTAATGGATGGCATCTGCGGATTGCACATTGATTTTCGACTGATTTTGAAAAAACGAAACAAGAAACTTCGTTCCCATTTGGTGATGCCTTGACTGTAGTGAGATCAGCATAGCAGTTGTAGAAGTGACACTAGTATAATGGTAGCATGGAGTGTAGTTGTAGTGATATAAGGTTTTAGCTACCACACTAGTGCCACTCTCAGCACTTCTTAGGAATAAGACTTGTTGGCTGTGATACCATGTTTTGATTTGGCTTCTGCAGAGGATGTCATCCATAAAATGTCCTTGCTGTGGCCTTACACTCATGCAAATGTGCGATGTATATTCAGGTACCCAAATGAAATGATGCAGGAGAAAAGTCCGTTCAGAAGCACAATCAGTAAGCAAGATGCTGCGAAGCAAGGCACTCGCGTTGTTACTTCTGGTCTCCGTGCATTTTGCGCTTGTTGAAGCTCAGATATGCCCTGGCTGTCGCTACCCCAGTGGAAGAGGCAATGCCATTAACCGCAGACAAAAAAGGCTCGCTTGTTACTGTCCAGATAACGACATCGAGAAGCCTTGTAGCTGGGTCGGAAGCGGAGGAAAAACGTACAGCTTTGACAGGTGTGTTGACGCCGTACCAACTGGCTTCTGCAAAACAACTCGAGCAATCTCCATCAGTCATCTCCGCTCCCCTACTCTCCTGGAATGGTCTTTCCCAAACATCTCGAGACTACAGCACCTGAGGGTTGAAAGGTCAAATGTTTCCTGTATACAGCCGGGGGCTTTCCGAGGTCTGCCATCGGTACGTACCCTTTGCCTTGAGGACAACCGCATCTCCAGGCTGGGTGAGTTGAAGGGGATCTTCTTTCTTTTGAGGCCTTCAACTTTTGAAGATTCAGTAGCCTATTATATACTGTAGATTTGACCCGCTCACACCAGGAAGAACCCCAAATATTATTGATAATATTGTGGTGGGTTCTTTAATATGCTCAAGGTATGGCTCTCCTTATAATGGGACTTCCATCAATGGTCCTATCCTAGAGACGTCCCTAACTAAAGATAAGATACTAAAATGACATGGTCACCTGAGTGTGATACTCAAATTCACCTTGGATTCTGTCAATCGCTTCTCTTCAGTTTTTTATCCCTTGCCACAAGGCCATACTTAGTTAGTTTCTTGGTTCTTAGATTTGATTCTACAGTTTGTTCTGGTTTGCAAAACATGTCATATGTATGTACCATTCAGGATGTCATATAAAATGGCAAAATGGCAGCTGTTGAAGAAAGTTGAAGAAACTCTTCCTCTCCCACGTTACAGTTTTCTAATCTAAATGCATTGAAAGAAAAATTAAAAGAGGACCACCTGCTCTAAAAATCTGAAAACCAAGAAAAATTGAAAATCAAAGTGTGGAAGTGTCCAAAAACAATATTCAATATAGATGATCATAATTCTTAGATGTGATAAAGATTAACTTTCAAATTGCCCATTATAAGCAGCTAAATCAGTTTGGAAGCAATCGGCTTGTTATTCAAAAACTGGTGGGAATAGATAGATAAAGATAGGTCTTGGGCAATATTTGGCATTAATTCCTTCCATATTTTAGTCATTCAAACTGAGGAATTTCAACCTAATTCCTTAAAAGCTAAGTTAACTTTCTGCTCGCTTTAAATCTATTGTCATTTTTTCTCTCTTTAAAAATAAACCCTCTTTTGTTTAACCACAGGACCTGATACTTTCCTTGGACTTGACAAGCTCAGGTCCCTGCATCTCAACAAGAATGCAATTTCAAGCATATCGCGATATGCATTCCGTGGCTTGCCTCGCATGTTCACCCTGCAGCTGTCCCACAACCACCTGACGTCTGTGCCCGTCGAGACACTTCTGCTGCCGAAATCATTGAGGATTGCAGACCTAAAATGGAACCGCATCACTACCATCAACAGCAATGTCGCGCACCTGAAGCGAAACCCTCACCTGCGTGTTCATGTACAATACAACGAACTGCGATGTGACAAGAACCTGAAGTGGTTCATCTGCAACCTACCACACCTTGCTTTTCCCAACGTCCTGAAGTGCGCATCTCCTGCCGTGCTCCGAGGAACTCTCCTCACCACCATGAGGAAGGATGTCTGCCAGACCAACATCGACAGGTCACCAGAGGTCATCGGGTCCGCCAAACACGATGATGTGTCCAGCACAAGTCTGTACAACAGGACCATTCCCACAGAGGACTACTTAGAGTTGTCCACAGGTGACAAGCCAGTCTCCCAGCGTACAACAGACACAATCATCCTCAAGGATGACGCCAGCACATATACACGTATATCAGTCCTGATCAGTGCTGTTTCATCACTCCTGCTGTTGTCATCAGCAGTTGTCCTCTACATCTATAAACGCTATCATGGCACAGTTTTGGGCCATCATGACCGACCAACCAGAGCAGACAATAACCAACCAGCAACCTCCGAGATGGAAGGAAACCAGAAAATCCAGCCGCACCCAGTGGTCTACTCTGACTCTGCCAAACTGCAAGCATCTGACGGGAACTCGGCAACAGGCAGTCGATCAGCCCCTTCCCAAGACCAGTCATTGGGAGACGTCGAGGTTATTCAGCCATATGCAGAGGCTTACAACGAAGACGAAGGAACAGAGTCTGAGATCAAGCCATACGCAGAGGCCTACAAGGAAGACCAAGGGCAACATGACGGCTATAAAATCATGCCTTATGCTATAGGCTATCCTGACACACTACAAGCATCAGTAGATTCTACACCACTGGGAAACATCACCAACCTACAGGCAACAATCATCAAGCAACCGGTCGGCAAATCAGAAAACCAGTCACTGCCAAAAGATACCGACACCAAGCCAAAATATGAGGAGGAAGAAGCAAAGAAAGGCACTTCAACAACACGTGATAACAAAGGTCCTTATGGAAAGGAGGAAGAGCATGGGTGTACAAGTGTAAGTGGGGTATTGTACAGGAGTGGCTCACAGCGTGCTGATGTAGAGAAGCACAACACATCCCACGTCCTGTACAACCCAGCCCATGGACAGCATGAGGATGAGGACAGCACAACCCACGTGCTGTACAACCTAGCCCATGGACAGCATGAGGATTAGGACAGCACAACCCACATCCTGTACAACCCAGCCCATGGACAGCATGAGGATTAAGACAGCACATCCCACGTCCTGTACAACCCAGCCCATGGACAGCATGAGGATCAGGACAGCACATCCCACGTCCTGTACAACCCAGCCCATAGACAGCATGAGGATGAGGACAGCACATCCCACGTCCTGTACAACTCAGCCCATGGACAGCATGAGGATTAGGACAGCACAACCCACATCCTGCACAACCCAGCCCATGGACAGCATGAGGATGAGGACAGCAGATGCAACGTCCTGTACAACCCAGCCCATGGACAGCATGAGCTAGGATGAAGACAGCACATCCCACGTCCTGTACAACCCAGCCCATGGACAGCATGAGGATGAGGACAGCACATCCCACTATAAGTTATATGGTTGAATGTAATCAGGAAATGTTGCACATTGTGTATTTTATTGTCAATGGTGTCACAAGCACTTTAATCTACATGACTTGTATATTGCAATCTAACCAGTATATTAGATATAGTGGGAAGTATTGGCTGGCTTGCATGTCACATTAGGTTTGTAAGCTACAATCTTACCTGATCCAAAGCAGGTATGTCACTATTCTGCGCCAAAATAGTTTTATCATACAAACTAGCCTCTCCAGAAGACGATATAAGAATTTCAAAACAGATACTAGGGAGCCACTAGGGGGGCCATAATCAACTCTTTGTTTTCCTAACACCTACTCATAAAACTTCATGTAGTTTGAAATGGAGCATTGTACAGCCTAGAACCTAACCATTGTATAGCATAGAACCTCCCTGTAGCTTTTAGCAGTTTGATATAAGTAGCCAGTAGTATTTTATTGTTTGCCTTACATTGTACCTGTTACAATCGTTGTGAAATAAACTTTGACTTGACTTGACTAAACTAAATATTATAAAGATCAAAGCTTCTTGAGTTACATGTATGCTGTCTACAAACAAAAAAACAAACAAACAAACAAACACACACACACACACACACACACACACACACATACATATTATACATAATGCACAAATAGCACCTTTTTGGTAAAAGTACTCTATGAATGATAGTTAAAAGTCCTTACCTGTAAGTGTTCTGCATAAAGTAGACTCTTCAACACCTGCATGTTCCTCTTCTGCATGGCCTTCTCCTCAAGAACGTTCTCAAGAAAACTGCAGATGTCTTTAATCTGAGTACCTGAGGGCAGCATGGCCAACGCCTGGAGAGGGACACAAAATTGTTCTGTTTATTTCTTTGTTGTTGTGCTGTTTGTTTGAATCCACATCAAATTAACCTGTAAACTGTCGTAAAGACACATTGACTTGATTCAATTTTATCAACTTGAAGGAGGTTTGATAGAAGTTCTTGATTTTATGGATACACCAAAACTGATGCTCAGGCCACACCAATTTAACTTGTTGCTTCTTGGATTTTTTTCAGAAAAAAATGGAGCGACAGGGAAAAAAAATAGATAAATAAAAAATGTTTGCAAATAGTCTGGGGTGAAGATAAGTGTTCACATAACATAAAGAATAAGAGGATTATTCAAATTTCAGCTTTGTGTGGCTCATTTTATGCAACGCACCCCTTTCTTTGATCTAATACTATAATTTCAGCAACAAAATTACCTTTTGCCATGTAATATATGGATTGATGAAATGAATGAAAAATTATAACTTCAATATGACCACACTTTTTAGGTATGTGCAGGCCTTTATAATCTATTTCGGTGGCTATTGAGTTTTACAACTGAACAAATAGTAAAATTGGGAGTTAGAATTTATGAATGGGAATAGTGACCCAATTTTTTGTGTGTTCAAAATGGGAAACACAGGAGAGGCTATTCCGAGAAGCAACAAATTAAATTGGCGTGGCCTAACGGGCATATTCAAAATAAAATGTGGAATCTATGTGATCATGACGGTTGTAAGATTATTAAACACGTAGAAAATGGTATAGCAAATCATAATAAAATCATATATTAGTTAGATTGCCTTGTTTTAGCATTTATATTTGACACATTCCCTTCTTTTGTAGTTCTTGCATTCACACATACATATGCAAAAATACCAAATTCACTCATACATATGCAAAAATACCAAAATCCTCAAGATTTGTCGTAGCATTTCAAGGACTGCAACAGACTTTTTATAGCAGGTACATATTCAATATATAGTACCCCGGTATGATACATTTGTATGATATATTACCCCTTCACATTTACTTCACATTTACTTCACACTTCTGACATTTTCACATCTTATCCTTTCCCATTACTGTTTGTCTGCTAGGATTTTCTCTGGCGTTTGATGATGTTTTACACAGTGGGCGCCACCTGTGCAAGCTTCATGTGTCACGTATCATGTTTCATCTTAGTACGTAGAAGATGTGGGGTACGGATAAGGGGATTATGAAGCACTTTGGAGAAATTCAGTAATGATGCTGTCTTGGATAGAATGACAAAATTATGTTTAAGAAATTGCTACAAATGGAAAGCAACATAAAAGGCAAAATTTTTGTTTTTAAAGAAAATTTCCAGTATGGCACCAATATCCTACAATATGGACCTTTAAGTAAGAATTGATATGAAAAAGTGATGCTGCCAAAATGGCATGGACAAACATTGTACGTGTATGCCAAGCTAAGCCATTGATGTAGAAACATTTAGTCTTTAAATTCATTGGGTGTCAAGCTGGCAGCCTCTTGGATCAATAGCTCATTTTCCCACATCCCCTTTATACAAGTATCAATCACACTGCATTAGGACTGAAAGATGCCCGACCCTATGGGACCATAAATGAACAACTGTGCAGTAACGAAGCCCTTTTAATCATTTATACCTTCCTGTTTAGATAAATATTTTCTATTGTTTTTGTCAGTGGTAAGATAGATTGTGTTTGGTTAAGGAAGGGGACTGTTTCCTCTGCAAAATATCACATGCCAACAGCGATAATGATTGTGACAGTAAATCATGGTCACCCAAATGTTTAATTCTTCACAAAAATACTATTTTTGTTGTTGTCTTGCTATATGTGTCTGGAATTCTGGATGTACATAAGCAAGGCTTTGACGTACTTGCCATGCTTGGATTGTGAAGATATTTGTCATGTGTGTATTGGTCATGTAATCCTGTATATATGCCCGTTGTGTGTTTGTGGACCTCCTGGCAGTTTCTCTTGGTACTGCAGTGGAATTTCCAATTCTTGTAGAGGATACACATTGTTCTTGACATGCTATGGTCTTCATTATTGGGTGGCTCTTGGGGCTGGGAAGAAGTGAAACAATCTGGGACTCCTATAGCAGTTTGTTATTTCTGTGTTCGTTTTTGTTTGAAGAAAAAACAGCTGTCTTTCTTGTCCTTTCAGAAATAAGAAACAGACCTATATAGAAGAGTCAAGAAAAGGATGTATCCTAGTAAACTAATCCTCCCTTGATTCTTGCTTTGTGATGAAAAGCCAGGAGAGAGCCTGTTTAAGTCATCCCTAACCTAACCACTCTATCAGGAGGCACCAAGGGGGATTGCAGGGATTGATTCTAGATACCATAGAGAGATCCACAGCCAACATAGAAGCAGGTGTAATACATCAGGCACAAAGGTTCTTTTTCCAACGGGTACAATTTACAAACTTCTTTTTCCACCTTTAAATTTCTATCCGTCACTTCAATTTTCTTTTTGATGGAACAAAGCATTGAGTGCCAAAGACACGAGAAATGAGTTAGGGAAAACAGCCCTCTGAAATGTTATTTGGAGAGGAAAATTTCAAATGGATTCATCATAATTTTTGAGGGCGGTTACAACTTAGGAACGTTATTGCAGATGGAAGGGCAAGAATTCTTGGCTGTGATGAGCAGGAAAGAGCAGAATTATGGATGCTGGAAAAGGATTGCAGTCAACTTGCCATTGCAATACAGACTGTTATCATTAAGAACAAAATAAGCATTAAGTTGCAGTTAAACCCATTAAACAGAGGTATGATTGAGACCTGTAAGCAACCTCCTACAATGTCAATTCAACACAATAACTGGTAATACAGATTTTGGGGTAGATTAGCCAAAAAAATTGGATAATAGAATACACAAAATGAATTATGTTTTCACACTCAGGTTGGGTAATCTTCCAAAAATACAGTCTTCTGTATAGTAACTCTCATAATTCCGCTGGGTACCCTAAGACCACCACATTATAAACTAGAGTTCAGAGATCTCATATCTCCATGAAATATTCTGATTATGCAAATGACTTCCACATTTTCATAATCTATGCTTGGTCATGTGCACTTTTAACTAATTTACACAGGTCACAATGTTGGCAGTCCAATCATTTACCACTTAGAAGAATTATGACACTTCTGCTAGGGGCCCAGACCATTTTTTCCTTATATCACAAGCTATTTGCCACCAGAAAATCAAGACCATAACATGTCCAGGTCAAAAGATACAAAAAACGGTGCTGATGCAATACCAAGGTCACATACCAGGGGCACCAAAATTGACCTTGACCTTCGTATTCCAAAGACCTATAGTATACTCACATACAAATTATCATCGTAATCCATACAGAGGTTCTTGAGTTATGCTGACAACAAAAATCTGGAAACACAAAACAGACAGACAGGCCAAAAACTATATCATTCTCCATTTTTCATGGAGATAATAAAAAACAGTAGTGAATTTAAAGAGATCTAGATAAAACATCCATAATCCCTGAGGTATGCACACGTTTAGATATCCAGGTGTTCACGTTAGACATTTTTGACAAGACCTCAATACACCCCCCTCCCTCATGACTAACTTACTAATCTACTGAACCAGCCCTAAGAATCTGTACCGATGTATTCATAGAGAAACAAAAGCTGGACAGCCATACCTAGAAAAATCAATAACACTGCATTTCAACTTTCTCTGAGGAATTTTTGAACAGCTATAACTGCATTTCACTGCTCGTTCTTTCACACCTGTTCACATGTTTCTACTTTGTTAACAACAAGCAATAAGAATATGCATTACCATAAATTCCTTTTTAGGACTTGATACAGTTGTAGATCTTGAAGTTTTGCAGTGACCTCTTCACTCTAAAATAACTGCAGATATACATGTATGTCCCCATTGCATTACAGTTATTTTCGCTGTTACATGTATTTTCTTCTGCGTTTAAAACTGGTGTTTCCGTTGCTACATGTATACAGTGTGGGACTATAGTGCTTCGGCGAAATCAAATTCACCACAAACACTCCATTTTCTCCCTAACAAGAAATCAAATCACTGCGAGGTATTTACAAGCAATGATTTCAAACTGAACTTGGCGTGCCCTCATCCATTCTGTTCTGTCCATGTCTCCAAGCAAAACAAGCTCCAGTACAAGGACAATCAATCTCAGTCAAACTGCAAATCCTGTACACACACTCAGGCTCTGTAGGGAAGGGGCAAATGTTTTCTTGGCCTGGAGTGTCCGTGTAGACAAAGGAATGACATTGAACAAGATGTCGTTGCTGGGTTTCAGACAGGGACCGAATAGAGTGTTTTCACATGACGTCATAGGGACACCAACATGGAGGTAGATGCTGCTATTCCTGCAGACATTTTGAGATTTACACGACCCTCTCAGTAAAACTTGATTAAGTGTGTATAGCTCAAAGAAAAAAATACCAGAAGAATACATAAAAACTAGCCGATAAAACACATAAATGCTGTGTACACTTCAGCTGTAATCCACTGAAATGTAAATCAAGGACACCAACATGGCGGTCAGCTTCTGGCTGCTTCATTGATGTGGAAAGGGTTTGCAAATGCTTTATAATTAAAGAGCAGGCCCTGGGGCAAAAATACCTCTGTATGGTTGTTGTGTATTCAATTGTTTTTAACTTAGAACATGTTAATAAGTTGTTTTACATCATTTCCAATTGAAATCCGCGACTTTACAGAGAAAAAAAATGGACGTTGATTTTCAGGTCCAAAACGTGTGATTAAGCCCCTATTTTGCAAGAAGACACAGTCATTTAGATAATAAACAAGAGCTTTTAAAAAAAGCTGGCGTTTCGGCTACGTTTATAAGTGTGAATTGTCTTTTCCCTTTACTTGAAGTAAAATCTGCCAGAGGAAGTCACTCAAGGGCTGTTCAGTCTATAAGAAAAATTGTCATTTTGGGAAATGAGTACTGTTTTAATAGAGAAAGGCAGATTGGGGAAAGCAATTTTGAAGTTACGTCACTTAACTTAAGTGCTTTTGAAAAAGCTGGTCTTGGCCTACAACTTGTACTTATTTGTAAAATGTATAATAGGCTCATTATAAAAGCTATCAATGTAATTATGTACATGGCACGCAATAAAACATAAAATTTGAAAAAGCACCATTGAATCATCAGAACTATGGTAATTAAGTGAAATAGAAGTTCATAACAGCTAAGGTTCTATCTAAAATGACTACCAAATGTCAAACAAATCAACAGCTACCTCATCCGTATTATTCTGGTTTCCGCATTTACAACATTTCTTCCTTATTTTCCTGGGTAATTTTGCTAAAATTCATGAAAATTCCCATAGTTTTGTGCCGAGGGGCGCCACTTTCCACGTCCGTGTTGTCTGAATGAAGTCGATACTGAACAATGGAGCATTTGCTACTGTAACAAAGAATCGCTGTTTTGCAAACAACATCAAGAGCCTCTGTTAACATCGGGGATAGAAGTTTAGTGGCGAGTGTTTTGCAAGAATCATCTTACCGCGCATAGGAGCCGCTGCACGGTATTTTCCATTACAATGAACAGAAAAATTCGAATGCCGGGTTTGGAATCTATGAAGTCCTGTTCATAAGACAAAGGCCTTGTATATATTAAATGAATATTTAAAAATAACAAATATAAAATATTTCTTTATTTATTAATGAAAAAAAATGATATTCATAAATATGATATTGATAGATTAATATAATATCAATATATATTTTTGATATTCAATATCTAAAAAGAAAAAAAAAATCCACGCACGGAGACGAACCCGGATCTTCTGGGTCCGAAGTGCTTCGCGTTGCCAGATCGGCCAAGCTGCGGTACGTAACTATTCACTCTGGACGTAATGCTATAACCTCACTATATGGTATCATTTATGCCGATTTTTTGTCGTTTTCTTGACGAAATCATTTTTTTTCTTCTGCAATCTTGTGGAATAGATGTAATATGGTCATTTTTCAGGATATCAAAGTCCGAAACCACAATGCAATGATATTTCCGAACAGTTGTAGCAGTTACATGCGGTCGCCGTCCTGTGTCACATGCAAATCTAGCCTGCCTGCATTTTCGTGCTCTCTTGCCATATAAGGCAACGGCTATACAAGGATTTGAGAACGTATTGCCATATAAGGTCTTATTGTGTGCGACACAGTGTTGAACCAAGCTTCCCTGGTTCCTTCCTTGAAGGTCCCTTGCTTGAAGGTAAAAGCCAGGACAATGCGTTCCGGCGCGCATGCGCCGAAACGCAAAAAAAGAAGAGCAACAACAAAAAATACCAAAAAAAAACATTGTCAAACTATTTGTACAAAATAATGCACTTGAGAGGGTCTACATGGGGGCATCATTGCATCACTTGATGGTAAATTTCAGAGGACCGATTTAGCTTGATTCGTATTGCGAAAGGTTTTGGGAACAATTTCCTTGGACTGTCTTATTGTATGCATGAGGCATAATTAATCTGCAGACATGACTGGACGCTCAGTTGTGACTTTGGGGCATTCAATTATCTGCAATTATTCGCAATACAAATAATTTGGTAATACCACTTAACAATGAATTTAGGATAACAAACAACAAGTAATGCAAAATCAAAGGGGCCAATTACGCTTAAGGAATGAGTTACTGACAATGTTAACTGTTGAATAAGAGCGGGCCAGTTATGATTAACAGTGAATGAAAATTAGCTTGCTACACCACGCTGGGGAAACTGGAGACTACCTGAGTTACAAGTTCACTGCCAATATCTGCCTCAGGGCTGCTAAATCAATTAGCAATGATTCTGCAAAGCAAATAACAATTGTACCAGATAAAAGCCAGGTACACAGGTCAATGATCAAAGATTCAAATATGTTCATGAGGACAGAAAAGGCCTAAAGGGTTTTGATTTCTGGTTGCAATTTCTATGAATACTAAATTTATAGAAAGAGGTTGGTCTGCATGATTGCTGTGCTAAAAATAGGTTTTACCAACTATTACATATCTGTGACAGGACCTCTCCTTGGTATTGAACTGAGCATCACCAACTATTACATATCTGTGACAGGACCTCTCCTTGGTACTGAACCGGATATCACCAACTATTACATATCTGTGACAGAACCTCTCCTTGGTACTGAACTGAGCAATACCAACTATTACACATCTGTGACAGGACCTCTCCTTGGTACTGAACCGGATATCACCAACTATTACACATCTGTGACATGACCTCTCCTTGGTATTGAACCGGATATCACCAACTATTACATATCTGTGACAGAACCTCTCCTTGGTACTGAACTGAGCATCACCAACTATTACACATCTGTGACAGGACCTCTCCTTGGTACTGAACCGGATATCACCAACTATT